>NW_003298795.1:104476-124741 GCF_000151645.1 Tuber melanosporum
CCATGAGATTGGAAAGGAAGGCAGTTTGGGATAATGACGAAAGAACTTTATCATTATCACAACCTTTATTACTGTTACGCCAAGAAAACTCTTCATGAAGGAGAGTTAGAAAAAGCTTAGAATGGCCGTTTTCAATTTAAGACAGAGGTCTTATACTATCAGTAATATAGGCATTGGCCTAGAGCTATAGTAAGACTAAGCAGACAAAGAAGAGAAGTATCATTCCCCATTGCCAAGAACTAAGCATCCAATGGGGGATTGTTACATTACAAAGTGTTACCTAAAGCGATGCCAAATGATACAAGACAGCTTCCTTCAACCTAGACAGAGAATGTAATCGGTACGGGTACTCAGTTATTGGTTTGTTTTAAAGTATCCTTTGATACTTGGTTTTGTTTTATGTTTTGTTTTAAAGTATCGCTTTGATACTTGGTTTTGTTTTATGTTTTGTTTTAAAGTATCGCTTTGATACTTGGTTTTGTTTTATGTTTTGTTTTAAGTATCGTTTTGATACTTAAGGAGTTTTACCAAAGTGTATCGATTAATACCTTTGGTTAGTTTCATTCATACTAGACATGAACAGATTTGTGTATTTAAAGACTGCCTGTTTCTTCGATAGAAAAGGCAGACTTCGACAGACAGTATTTCAATATACTTGGTTGAACGGTTACTTGTTTGTTCCTCAGTACACCCTCGAAGCCTCCTTTAGTTCTCAGCTCTCGCCTCCTCTCTGGAAGAGCAGGCCACCTGCCAACTATCGTATCTATTACCGTTAACGTGATTAGCACCTTGCGAACACATTACATTTTTTTAACCTCAGCAAGTGGTTAAGAACCTGTCCCCAGATTTAGGCCTGATCAACCTATCGATATCCACCTCAGACCGCTAGCGGAGAGAAGCGGCAGAATCACAGCAAATTCGGCTTCATCTCAAACCCAAGATAGAGTCTTTGACGACCAGGAGTGGGAAGCAAATCCCACGGCAAGACCTTACAAGAAAGAAACAACCCCGGCGCTCTGCTAAAGAGCTGGGCGACGACCCTGCAAACACGGAAGACACACAACCTCCAGGAGAATTCCCTTCTACTCCAGCAAAGAAGCCTTCCTTTGAACCTCCAAACGACCCCAAATCCAGTAGCAAATCAGATATGGCTAGCACAGGAGGAGGGCCCTCTGGAGGAGGAAATTCTCGGGCTAGACCTGAAGAAGAGGTAGTACCTGCAGCTTTGGAAGTTCATAAGTTTAAACTCCACCTACAAGTGAAGTTTACAGGAGAAGGAAAAGACCTCAAACCTGAAGCCTTTGACCGATGGGCGACGGAACTCACACACTATCTTCTCCTGCAAGGGAAAGATGTGGAAGACCTCACAACTGGACTATACATTAGATCATTCTCTGAAGGAAAGGCAACCGATGCATACCACCAATGCTATAAGGAATACGGCGGGAATGCTAGATTAAGAGGATCTACAGTTCTCAATTACCTGAAAGGACATTTCCAATCCTCTATAACCAACGACCTCCTATACAACAAATTCAACCAGCTCTAGCAAGTTAACGGAATGCATGTCAAGAGAATCACCGATGTGGCTACGGACCTGATGATGTATAAGGACCGAATGGAGAAAGGAAGTATCTCCAATTACATCCTGAAGCGACGATTCTACAACACTATGTACCCTACCCTCCGGCGATAAGTAGAACCACTCAAGGAAGATGGCGACGAAATTGCAGTAATAATTGCAAGAGCAGAATGAAAGGATGCCATTCTCCAGGAGACTAAGGCATACAAAACACAAACATCCTCCAGCAGGAATAGCCAACCACGACACAAGACCTCTAGCAACTCTGAAGATGATACCCCTCGGGTTTTCAAGAAGAAAACAAAATCCTCCAAAGAATCGAGAAGGCAGAAAGGAGAATGTTTTGAATGTGGAAAAACAGGACCCATGGCAAAGAACTGCCCTATGAAGAAAGGGAAAGGAAAGGCAATTAAGCAAGAAGCATCGGCCAACAATGTTGAGAGCGATAGTGATAATATGCAACCCAGTGAATATGAGGAGATCCATATCGGATACATCGATGTGGAATGCAACAGTATCCGACCTCCGGCTACATTCAAGGTGCACGCCGTCCTGGAAGGTACTATTCTCATTAACGGCAAGAAGGCTCGAGTCCTGTTCGATACTGGTGCAATTGGCAGAGACATGATCAGCAATGCCTTTGTCTCTGTCCATGGACTTTCAACTCGAGACCTTAACCAACTAATACCAGTCAATATGGCAATAAAAGGATCATGATCCACAAGCCATAAAACCTGTAGTGCGACTATTCGCCTTGGTTCTGCTATTCTACCCCCCCAGGAAATGCTGGTTGGAAACTTAGCCAAATACGATGCCGTAGTGGTATGCCATTCCTGAACCGCTACAAAGCTATAATCAGGTGTGGGGAATCAACCATTGATTTCCCAGATCAGAAGGTCAGAGTCTCATGCAAACCGACAAGTGGAGAGTACCGAGCCGCAGTATGTGAAGCAACTGCCCAACGACTATTGGATGAATACTCTGATGTTTTCCCTGACCAAATACCTGAAGAACTACCACTTATGAGAGAGGTGAAGCATTACATTCGGCTCCGAGACCCCTCTAATCTTAAAAACCAACCTACCTACTCTATCCCTGACGCATACAAAGGTCCACTATGTGACTGGATAAACCAACAACAAAGAAGAGGAGTCATCTACTGAGCAGAAGCCCCAGGTGCCGCTCCTATGTTTGTTCAACCCATAGCAGACAGAAAAAGGATCCGTCCCTTGATTGACCTCAAACTACGGAATGAAAACACGGTTATGGACAGTTCTGCTATCCCAAACCAAACCCAGATCCTGAATGCAGTTGGACGGGCTAGATTCAGAAGCAAGATTGACTTAAGCAATGCCTATTTCCAAAGAAGGCTAGATCCGGAATCCGCACGCTATAACAGTTTCAAAACACCCTTCGCAAGTTTCATTAGCCGAGTTATGTTACAAGGTGATATGAATACGCCCGCCACCTTTATGTGAATTATGGAGAACCTCCTAAGCGAATACCTGCATCATTTTGTTTGGGTCTACATTGACAATATCCTCATCTTTTCGCGCACCAAAATAGAACATACCTACCATATAGACTTGGTTTGCACCAAACTAAGGGAAGCTAAGTTCTACGCTAGAAGAAACAAGTCAATTCTATTCGCCGATAAGTTCGATATCCCAGGACATCTGATAGATGATGAAGGGATACATGCAGCCCCTGGAAAAATATCCTGTTTAACAGAATGGACAACACCCCGGAATCAAAAGTAACTCATGCGATTCCTAGGACTAGTCAACTATATCTCCCAGTTCCTACTACACTACGCCACTGTGACAGCACTGCTCACAGACCTTACCGGCAATGCAGAATTCGTCTGGACCCACACTCATGACCAAGCCTTTACCAACATCAAGGAATTGATAGAAAATGCCAATGTTATACAACCTATTGACTACAGCAAACCAGAACCGATATGGCTGATTACTGATGCATCGGATATTGGAGTTGGAGCATGGGTTGGACAAGGAGCCACCCATGAAACGGCAAGACCAGCTGCCTTACACAGCAGGAAGTTAACTAACTCACAGATGAACTATGGAACAACAGACAAAGAGGCCCTTGCTGTGATTGATGCTCTCGCCGCCTTCAACCACATCTTGATGGGTAATACCTTCACTATTGTTACCAATCACCAACCCCTCACTAGTCTTGGAACAGGAAGAATGCCTGGAGGGAGGGGAACGAGGTTCATAGGCGAGATCAGCAAATACGATGCAAAAATCATCTACACCCCTAGAAGAACGAACTATTTAGCTGATGCTCTCTCTCGCCTATATGACAACCAAGAACTTGCAAACCCTCCTCTTGTTCATGACCACACAAGACAAAGCGAAGACCGCCCTAACAACACCTCCTATAAACAGGAACTATCGATGGCTACCGCCAGCTCTGGTGCTCCCTCCAACCCTTTCTCTGACACCATGTACAGCGCTGCCGGAATGGAACGAGGAAAGGACATTTACGAAGAATGGAAAGACAATTGCACGCTCTGCAGCACACCTCCTCACGAACTTGAACAAAGCAGACTCCTCTGGTCCCACTGTTATCACGACACCTGCCCTTTTCACCAGACTGAGATTAAGTTCGGCAACAGATACCAGTGACCGTACTATATGCCTGCTGACGATTCTAAAGACACCAGCTTTGACACCGCTGAAGGAGCAGAAGAGATGATCAATGAAGATGAATCAACCCAATCTCCTCATACCCTTAACCCTGTTCCAACACGATACCAAGGTCTTGAAGAACTCGAACAAGCAGCAGCCTACATGGATGCAATATCCTATTTGCACCCCCCACAGTCAGCCCTGCCATCCTCTTCTCCCATAACTGATTCACGACCACTATATGGTGAACCCTTACGAGTATACAACAATGAAACCATTATCTCGGTCATACCCCCTACTATTCCGGAACATCATCGACAACTCTATGAAACCTTTGAGGAAGAGGAAGCCCCTATCGAACCAATAAGAGGATCCCTAATCGAGGATGAACGAGATATTAGATCAACCATGGAAGAATTAACCTCCTCTTTTCGAAGCCAAATAATAGCAGGATATCGCCATGACCCGATTTACTTCAAAGCCATGGATAGCTCCAGGCATGGAGACCTCGCCCCCTACAACATATCCAATGGAATGGTCTATACCAGTACCCGTTATGGTGAACACTGCCTATACATACCAAAAGGCCATATGTTCAATGGAATGACTATTAGGGAATATTTTATTACCGAAATCCAGAACAACGGACACTACAGTGCGGATCGCAACCTCCAATATGCCTCAGAATATGTTTACTGGCCTGAAATGCGAAAGGACTTCTGCGATTTCGTCAAGCAATGCGAACTCTGTCAGGCAAATAAGGAGCGAACACAACTACCTGAAGGGAAAGCGCAGACCCTCCAACTACCATGTGAAATATTCGAATCCTATGCCATCGATTTCGCTGGACCATTCAACAAATCCACCGGATATGACACCATCTTGGTAGCTGTGGATCGACTTTCCGGATATACATGGCTCATACTAATGAAGGTTACCGATTCCACCAAAGACACCTGGAATAACCTTTAATGATACCTGTTTACCCCCCATGGGTACCCCTTATCTATTGTCAGTGATGCTGATCCCTGTTTTACTGCCAGATTCTGGAAGCAAACCTTGACCTCCCTCGGAATCAATCACATTATGGCTGCCCCTGGACACCATGAGACTAATGGCCAGGCAGAACGAAAAATCGGTGAAGTTAAGACCAGAATCAGGAACATGATCAATGAACGACAAACCAACTGGGAACCAGCCCTTGTTGAACTGGCTGCATATGTCAATGCCGGATTTTCAGACACCTGGGAAATGTCTCCATACAAGGCAGTTTTCAGCCATCAATACCCTCTCCTACTGACAACACTATTTAAGAACTCCTCAGTCCCCGCATCCGATGACCATCTAAACCGCCATCAAGCAATTCAGAACGATGCCTTCCAAGCTGTTAAAGCTGCCCGATTCTGAAGGACCACTACTGCTCAGAATCGACGACGCAAACATGTCCCCATCCCACCAGGTGATATGTTCATGGTACATGGAAATATGTTCATTACCAATGTTAGACGCAGCAAGAAACTATAACCCCGATGGCGAGGACCTTTCAAAGTCTTATCTTTTGACCAGCATACAGAAAACTACATGGTCCAGATGGACGGACGCATGTATCGCTGCAATACTGCAGCCTTTCACCCCTCAGCTGTCTAGCGATTCCATCCAAATGATGACTCTAAGTTTCCTGGAAGAACCCACTCAGGACCTGCACCTATCATCATCGATAAGAAAGATGAATGGGAAGTTGAAGAAATCAGAGACCACCACCTTTGGCATGGAAATGATCAGTTCCTAGTCAAATGGAAAGGATATCCAACGAGCGAAAACAGTTGGGAACCACTTGAAGGACTTGAGCATGCTAAGGATATGGTGAACGGATGGTGGAAAGATAATATGCCAAACGGATCCCTTCCCCCAACGATCAACTACATCACCATGTACTGGACACCCCAATTCCAGAAACTGCACGATGGCATGCAGCACTCGAAGCTAGAGATGGATTTTGGCCCCCATACTTTGAGTTAGAATTCGAAAGTAGCGATGAGGAAAATCAAGCTATGGAGCAGGCTCTCGAGAACCTTATCTAGTCGCCAATCACCATCCGAATACCATAACGATGTCAAACTATATCGAAGTCAATGTGAGGTTGCGACAGCAGATTGTTGGACTGTTGTTGAACCGCAATATTATCCAACTTGAAGACTACTTCGAAATCCTCTGAATAGACTACTGTCCTGACTGCGACCATGCTTGGGTTGATGTACAGCGCGAATCTGGTATTCGTGACTACTGTGATTTACATTTCTTTGAGTCTAAGTGTTTCCTTAAAATTTCGTCTTGCCCCTGGTGTGACACTTATGACGAAGAGTTTTTGGCGGAAACTGAAGCCATGAGTTTCTCGGAATACACTTTTGATGACTATTAGGTTTTATTTGTTTAAACAGTTGTTTTGTTTTGGGGAATGTAACCGGTACTGGTACTCGGTTATTGGTTTGTTTTAAAGTATCGTTTGATACTTGGTTTTGTTTTATGTTTTCTTTTAAAGTATCTGTAACGTGTTCGCAAGGTGCTAATCACGTTATCAGTAAAGGTACGATAGTTGGCAGGTGGCCTGCTCTTCCAGAGAGGAGGCGACAGCTAAGAACTAAAGGAGGCTTCGAGGGTGTACTGAGGAACAAAGAAGGAACCGTTCAACCAAGTATATTGAAATACTGTCTGTCGAAGTCTGCCTTTTCTATCATAGAAACAGGCGGTCTTTAAATACACAAATCTGTACATGTCTGGCATGAACGAAACTAATCAAAGGTATCAATTGATACTCTTTGGTAAAACTCCTTAAGTATCAAAGCGATACTTAAAACAAAACATAAAACAAAACCAAGTATCAAACGATACTTAAAACAAACCAAATATCAAAGCGATACTTAGAACAAAACATAAAACAAAACCAAGTATCAAACGATACTTAAAACAAACCAAGTATCAGAGCGATACTTAAAGCAAAACATAAAACAAAACCAATAACCGAGTACCCGTACCGGTTACATTCCCCAAAATGAAACCACTGTTTAAACAAACAAAACCTAATACTCATCAAAAGCAGAGTCTGAGAAACTAAGGGCTTCAGTTTCCGCCAAAAACTCTTCATCATAAGTGTCACACCAGGGACAAGAGGAAACTTTAAGGAAACACTTGGACTCGAAGAAGTCTAAATCACAGTAGTCACGAATACCAGATTCGCGTTGTACATCAACCCAAGCGTGATCGCAATCAGGACAGCAATCTATCCAGAGGATTTCGAAATAATTTTCAAGTTGGATAGCATCGCGGTTCAACAACAGTCCAACAATCTGTTGTCGCCGCCTCACATTGAGCTCCACATAGTTTGACATCGTGATGGTATTCGGATGGTGATTGGTGACTTATATAAAGTTGTCGAGGGCCTGCTCCATAGCTTGATTCTCCTCATCGCTGCTTTCGAATTCCGACTCCAAGTGTGGTGCCCAAAATCCATCTCTAGCTTCGAGTTCTGCGTGCCATCGCTCAGTTTCTGGCATTGTAGGTGTCCAGCACATGGTGATATAATTGATTGTTGGGGGGAGGGATTCGTTTGGCATGTTGTCTTTCCACCATCCGTTCACCATATCCATAGTGTGCTCTGGTCCTTCCAGTGGTTCCCAACTGTTTTCGCTAGTCAGATATCCTTTCCATTTGACCAGGAACTGATCATTTCCATGCCAAAGGCGGTGGTCTCTGATTTCTTCAACTTCCCATTCATCCTTCTTATCGATGATGATAGGTACAGGCCGAGAGTGGGTTCTTCCAGGAAACTGGGAGTCATCATTTGGATGGAATTGCTTGACAGCTGAGGCGTGAAAGACTGCAGTATTGCGGCGATACATGCGTCCATCCATCTGGACAGTGTAGTTCTCTGTATGCTCGTCAAAGGATATGACTTTCAAGGGTCCTTGCCATCTGGGTTGTAGTTTCTTGCTACGTCCGACATTGGTAATGAACATGTTACCGTGTACCATGAGCATGTCTCCTGGTGAGATGGGGACATGTTTGCGTCGTCATTTCTGGGCAATAGTGGTGCTTCGGAATCGGGCAGCCTTAACAGCTTGGAAGGCATTGTTCCGGATTGCTTGGTGGCGGTTTAGATGGTCATCAGAGGCAGGGACTGAGAAGTTCTTGAATAGAGGTGTAGGTAGGAGAGGGTATTGGCGGCCAAAGACTGCCTTGTATGGTGACATCCCTAGGGTATCTGAAAATCCGGCATTGATATATGAAGCGAGTTCGACAAGGGCTGGTTCCCAGTTGATTTGTCGTTCATTGATCATGTTTCTAATTCCGGTCTTAACCTTGCGGATTTTTCGTTCTGCCTGGCCATTAGTCTCATGGTGTCCTGGGGCAGCCATAATGTGGTTTATTCCGAGGGAAGTCAGGGTTTGCTTCCAGAATCTGGCGGTAAAGCGGGGATCAGCATCACTGACAATAGATAAGGGGTACCCGTGGGGGGTAAACAAGTATCGTTGGAGGTTATTCCAGGTGTCTTTGGAGAAATCGGTAACCTTCATTGGTATTAACCAGGTATATCCAGAGAATCGATCCACAGCTACCAAGATGGTATCACATCCGGTGGACTTGTTGAATGGTCCTGCGAAATCGATGGCATAGGATCCAAATATTTCACATAGTTGTTGGAGGGTCTGAGCTTTCCCTTCAGGAAGTTGTGTTCGCTCCTTATTTGCCTGACAGAGTTCGCGTTGCCTGACAAAATCGCGGAAGTCCTTTCGCATTTCAGGCTAGTAAACATATTCTGAGGCATATTGGAGGTTGCGATCCGCACTATGGTGTCCTTTGTTGTGGATTTCCGTAATGACATATTCTCTAATAGTCATTCCATTGAACATATGGCCTTTTGGTATGTATAGGCAGTGTTCACCATAACGGCTGCTGGTATAGACCATCCCATTGGATATGTTGTAGGGGGCGAGGTCTCCATGCCTGGAGCTATCCATGGCTTTGAAGTAAATCGGGTCATGGCGGTATCCTGCTATCATTTGGCTTCGGACAGAGGAGGTTAATTCTTCTGTGGTTGATCTAACATCTCGTTCATCCTCGATTAGGGATCCTCTTGTTGGTTCGATAGGGGCTTCTTCCTCCTTAAAGGTTTCATAGAGTTGACGCCGATGCTCGGGACTAGTAGGGGGTATGACCGAGACAATGGTTTCATTGTTATATACATGTAAGGGTCCACCATATAGTGGTCGTGAATCGATTATGGGAGGAGAGGATGGCGGGGCTGACTGTGGGGGGTGTAAATAGGATATTGCATCCATGTAGGCTGCTGCTTGTTCGAGTTCTTCAAGACCTTGGTATCGTGTTGGAACAGGGTTAAGGGTATGAGGAGATTGGGTTGATTTATCTTCATTGATTATCTCTTCTGCTCCTTCTGCGGTGTCGAAGCTGGTGTTTTTGGAATCGTCAACAGGCATATAGTACGGTCACTGGTATCTGTTTTCGAACTTAATCTCAGTCTGGTGAAAAGGGCAGGTGTCGCGGCAACAGTGGGACCAGTGGAGCCTGCTTTGTTCAAGTTCGTGAGGAGGTGTGCTGCGGAGCGCGCAATTGTCTTTCCATTCTTCATCAATGTCCTTTCCTCATTCTGCTCCAGCAGCACAGTATATGGTGTAAGAGAAAGGATTGGTGAGAGTGGCAGAGCTGGCGATAGCCATCGATGGTTCTTGTTCATAGGATATGTCGTCAGGGCTGTCCTTGGTTTGTGTGGTGTGGTCGTAAACGAGAGGGAGGTCTGCAATGTCTTGATTCTCATATAGGCGGGAGAGAGCATCAGCTAAATAGTTCGTTCTTCCAGGGGTGTAGATAATTTTTGCATTCTATTTGCTAATTTCACCTATCCATCTTGTTCTTCTCCTTCCGGGTATCTTTTCTGTTTTAAGATTGGTGAGGGGTTGGTGGTCGGTAACAATAGTGAAGGTATTGCCCATCCGGATGTGGTTGAAAGCGGCGAGAGCATCAATCACAGCAAGGGCTTCCTGGTCTGTTGTTCCATAGTTCATTTGTGAGTTAGTGAACTTCCAGCTGTGTAATGCCGCCGGCCTTGCCGATTCATAGGAGGCCCCTTGCCCAACCCATGCTCCAACTCCAACATCCGATGCATCAGTAATCAGCCATATCGGTTCTGGTTTACTATAGTCGGTAGGTTGAATAACGTTGGCATTTTTAATCAATTCCTTGATGTTGGTAAAGGCTTGGTCATGAGTGTGGGTCCAGACAAATTCTGCATGGCCAGTAAGGTCTGTGAGCGGCGCTGTCACAGTGGCATGGTGTGGGAGGAACTGGGAAATATAGTTGACAAGTCCTAGGAATCGCATGAGTTCCTTTTGATTCCGAGGTGTTGACCATTCCGTTAAACAGGCTATTTTTCCAGGGGCTGCATGTATTCCTTCATTATCTATAACATGTCCTAGGATATTGAGTTTATCGGCAAATAGAATTGATTTGTTTCTGCTAGCGTAGAATTTACCTTCCCTTGGTTTGGTACAAACCAATCCTATATGGTAGGCATGTTCTATTTCAGTGTTCGAGAAAATGAGAATATCATCAATGTAAACCCAAACAAAATGGTGGAGGTATTAGCTCAGGAGGTTTTCCATTATTTGCATAAAGGTGGCGGGCGCATTCATGTCACCTTGTAACATAACTCGGCTAATGAAACTTCCGAAGGGTGTTTTGAAACTATTGTAGCGTTCGCTTTCTCGATCTAACCTTGTTTGGAAGTAGGCATCGCTTAAGTCAATCTTACTTCGGAATCTAGCCCGTCCTACTGCATTTAGGATGTGGGTTTGATTTGGGATAGCGGGCTGTCCATAACCGTGTTATCGTTCCGTAGTTTGAGGTCCACCAAGGGGCGGATTCTTTTTCCATCTGCTTTGGGTTGAACAAACATAGGAGCGGCACCTGGGGCTTCTGCCCTGTAGATGACTCCTCGTCTTTGTTGTTGGTTGATCCAATCACAAAGTGGGCTTTCATATGTGTCAGGAATAGAGTAGGTAAGTTGGTTTTTGAGATTAGAGGGGTCCCGGAGTCGGATGTGGTGATTCAGCTCTCTCATAGGTGATAGTTCTTCGGGTATTTGATCCGGGAAAACATCAGAGTACTCATCCAATAGTCGTAGGGCAGTCGCTTCACAGACTGCGGCCCGGTATTCTCCGCTTGTTGGCTTACATGAGACTCAGACCTTCTGCTCAGGGAAATCGATAGTTGATTCCCCACACCTGATTACAGCTTTGTGGCGATTCAGGAATGGCATGCCTATTAGGGCATCATATTTGGCTAAGTTTCCAACCAGCATTTCCTGGAGGGGTAGGACTGCAGAACCACGTCGAATGGTCGCACTACAGGTTTTATGGCTTGTGGATCGTGATCCTTTTACTGCCATATTGACTAGTAAGGGTTAGTTAAGGTCTCAAGTGAGGAGTCCATGGACAGAAACAAAGGCATTACTAATCATATCTCTTCCGATTGTGCCAGTGTCGAATAGGACTCGAGCCCTTTTACCATTGATCAGGATTGTACCTTCTAGAGCGGTGTGTGCTTTGAATGTAGCCGGAGGTCGAACACTATTGCATTCAACATCGATATATCCGATATGGACCTCTTCATATTAACTGGATTGGGTGTTATCGCTTTCAACATTGTTGGCCGACGCTTCTGGCTTAATTGCCTTTCCTTTTCCTTTCTTTGTAGGACAGTTCTTTGCCATGTGCCCTGTTTTTCAACATTCAAAACATTCTCCTTTTTGCCTTCTCGATTATTTGGAGGATTTTGTTGTCTTCTTGAAAACCCGTGGGGTATCGTCTTCAGAGTTGCTGGAGGCTTTGTGTCGTGGCTGGCTGTTCCTATTAGAGGATGTCTGCGTTTTGTAGGCCTTGGTCTCATGGAGAATGGCGTCCTTTCATTCTGCTCTTGCAATTATTACTGCAATATCATCTCCATCTTCCTCGAGTGGTTCTACTTCTCGCCGCAGGGTAGGGTACATGGTGTCGTAGAATCGTCGCTTCAGGATGTATTTCGAGATACTTCCTCTCTCCATCCGGTCCTTATACATTATTAGGTCTATAGCCACATCGGTGATTCGCTTGACATGCATTCCGTTAACTTGCTAGAGCTGGCTGAATTTGTTGTATAGGAGGTCGTTGGTTATAGAGGATTGGAATCGTCCTTTCAGGTAATCGAGAACTGTAGTTCCTCTTAATCTTACATTACCGCCGAAATCCTTATAGCATTGGTGGTATGCGTCGGTTGCCTTTCCTTCACAGAATGATTCAATGATAAGTCCGGTTGTGAGGTCTTCCACATCTTTTCCTTGTAAGAGCAGGAAGTGTGAGAGTTCTGTTGCCCATCGATCAAAGGCTTCAGGTTTGAGGTCTTTTCCTTCTCCTGTGAACTTTGCTGGGAGGTGAAGTTTAAACTTAGGGGGTTCAAATGCTGCAGGTACCTCCTCTTCTTCAGGCCTTGCCCGAGATTTCCCTCCTCCAGGAGACCCTCCTCCTGTGCTAGCCATATCTGATTCGCTACTGGATTCGGTGTCGTTTGGAGGTTCAAAGGAAGGCTTCTTTGCTGGAGTAGCAGGGAATTCTCCTGGAGGTTGTGTATCTTCCGTGTTTGCAGGATCGCACGGCTCTTTAGCAGAGCGCCGCGGTTGTTTCTTTCTTGTAAGGTCTTGCCGTGAGATTTGCTTCCCACTCCTGGTCGTCAAAGACTCTATCTTGGATTTGAGATGAAGCCAAATGTACTGTGATTCTGCCGCTTCTCTCCGCTGGCGTTCTGAGGTGGATATCTATTGGTTGATCAGGCCTAAATCCAGGGACAGGTTCTTAACCACTTGCGGAGGTTAAAAAAATGTAATGTGTTCGCAAGATGCTAATCACGTTATCGGTAAAGGTACGATAGTTGGCAGGTGGCCTGCTCTTCCAGAGAGGAGGCGAGAGCTAAGAACTAAAGGAGGCTTGGAGGGTGTACTGAGAAACAAAGAAGTAACCGTTCAACCAAGTATATTGAAATACTGTCTGTCGAAGTCTGCCTTTTCTATCATAGAAACAGGGGGTCTTTAAATACACAAATCTGTTCATGTCTAGTATGAACAAAACTAATCAAAGGTATCAATTGATACTCTTCGGTAAAACTCCTTTAGTATCAAAGCGATACTTAAAACAAAACATAAAACAAAACCAAGTATCAAAGCGATACTTAAAACAAAACATAAAACAAAACCAAGTATCACACGATACTTAAAACAAACCAAGTATCAGAGCGAGACTTAAAACGAAACATAAAACAAAACCAATAACCGAGTACCCATACCGGTTTCAGTATCGCTTTGATACTTGGTTTGTTTTAAGTATCGTTTGATACTTGGTTTTGTTTTATGTTTTGTTTTAAGTCTCGTTTTAATACTCAAGGAGTTTTACTAACGTGTATCAATTGATACCTTTGATTAGTTTCGTTCATACTAGACATGAACAGATTTGTGTATTTAAAGACTGCCTGTTTCTACGATGGAAAAGGCAGACTTCGACTGTAACGTGTTCGCAAGGTGCTAATCACGTTATCTGTAAAGAATACGATAGTTGGCAGGTGGCCTGCTCTTCTGGACAGCAGGCGAGAGCTGAGAACTAAAGGAGGCTTCGAGGGTGTACTGAGAAACAAAGAAGTAACCGTTCAACCAACTATATTGAAATACTGTCTGTCGAAGTCTGCCTTTTCTATCGTAGAAACAGGCGGTCTTTAAATACACAAATCTGTTCATGTCTAGCATGAACGAAACTAATCAAAGGTATCAATCGATACACTTTGGTAAAACTCCTTAAGTATCAAAGCGATACTTAAAACAAAACCAAGTATCAAAGCAACACTTAAAACAAACCAAGTATCAAAGCAATACTTAAAATAAAACATAAAACAAAACCAATTACCGAGTACCCGTACCAGTTACATTGACAGACAGTATTTCAATATACTTGGTTGAATGGTTACTTCTTTGTTCCTCAGTACACCCTCGAAGCCTCCTTTAGTTCTCCGCTCTCGCCTTCTCTCTGGGAGAGCCGGCCACCTGCCAACTATCGTATCTATTACCGTTAACGTGATTAGCTCCCTACGAACACGTTACAGGGAAGAAGATATCAATATCGACGATCAACACCTCAATCTAGGTGGATTTAGCGACATCCTAGATTACGTTTCAATAGAGCCCTCAAGCGCAGTATGTCTAGTAACCCCAGAGAATAGATTGCCAGCTGTTAGCTTTCCTATGGGAACTCCATGACCTGAGACAATGTTGAGAGCAGCAGCACCAGTGCCACTAACCCGCGCTGCTCTGGTACCAGAAACCAGTATACTTGGAATGACTAGAAATTCATTTCAGATATTTCTCGCAGCAACATGAGATACAGGATCAGGAAATATCCAACACCCAAAAGCAATGGAACTGGATATGTACGAAGAAGCCGAAAATAAACTACAAATATTCCTAGTACAATGTGAAGGATATTTCACCGTCAAGGAATAGGGAGAACACCACGATGAGATCAAGATTCCCTTCGTGGAATCTCTATTATGAGGACTTACTGGACAATAGATTATGCTTCTCCAAGATGGAAGGAAACAAAGCGAATGGGTCACATATGCGGCATTCAAGACAACCCTCTTGGAACAGTTCGGCGATCCCAACGCTAAAGAGCCAGCAAGACAGAAGTTGGAGAAACTCCAACAAGGAAAACAGACATGTTCGGTTTAGTGGAATGAATGTTGACTATTGGAATACAAGGCAGAATTTGACGATACTACTCTCTATATCATCCTGCTAAGACACTGTAATGAAAGACTACAAGCAGCATGAGGGATTTCCGACATACATCAGACAACCTCAGGACGATTTGCAAGCTGGATGATAGATAAGGAAAGCAAACTGATCATGGTTCGAAAGAATTCAGAAAATATCATAGTACACAGGGTGATCGAATCATCCTGGAATATGGAGAAAACTTTCAGACTACAAGCAACTTGAAGCGAAAGCAGGACATTACTATGAGGCGAACCAATGGAATTGGACAAATCAAGAGCAGGACCAGCTCTGAATCTATCCAACGAAGAATATGCTAAAATGATAAATGGGAAACTCTACTTGAGGTGCAAAAAAGTAGGATATCAGATATGGGAATGTTGAAGCTGACTTAATAATGGATACTAAGAGACAAAGACAGCTGGAAACAATTGTTTCCAGTTTCAGAAGAAGAGTAACATCTGCAAGATGATTGCCGAGGACTTATCAGTGGAAACGGATGAGGGGCCCTAGTAAATAGTGATCTTGGAGACCCAAGATACAGACTTGAAAAATCCATCAAGTTAGAAAACTACTACACAGCATTACCAGCACACAATGAGGAGAAGGAGACAGAGATCATATGATGATCAAGACAAAGATATATAATGAAAAGAATGAAGAAATAACAATAAATGCAATGCTTAACTCGGGTGCTACCGAAGATTTCATTGACAACGAAATCTGAGAGAAATACAGCCTCACCACTAAGAAAGCGAAGAAAGCAAGACAATTCTACTTAACGGATGGGATGCTAAGCGCAATAGGTCCTATAATCCACACAGCGGAAGTACCTATAGACATTGACAACTATAGGAAAATGGTAACCTTCTAGGTAGCGGATCTCAAGAACCATGAGATTGTCCAAGCAATGCCATAGTTGTGAAAATGCAACACCATGATTAATTAGAATGAGAATAAAATGACCCTCACCATTCAACTATGTACAACACAATGTCTCAACAGTTCACCTGTGGTCTACTCGACACTAATACAAGAAGTGGAAGAAGAAACTTTGTATACAAAGTTGGCCAAGATGCAGCAAGACAAGAGAGTCCTGATACAAAAACTAAATTAAGGGGCAAAAGTGCCTACCAAGGGTTCGAAGAGAACGGCAGGATACGACCTGTATATCAACAAGAGGACAAAGATACCTGTTAATGGGTAGGTAATGATTGCAATAGGAATAGCCATTGGACTACCAGATGGCACATATGGACAAATAGCACCCAGAAGTGATCTAGCAGTCAAACATTAACTTGTGACTAATGCAGGAGTAATCAACACTGACTGCACAGGTGATTTCAAGGTGGTCCTGGTCAACCTGGCTCAAGAGGACTATGAAATCCAGAAAGGCGATCAAATCGCACAGTTAATCATTGATAAGATACACAATGAAGATGTATAGGAAGTAGATCAACTAGAAGAAACCATAAGAGGAAATAAGAGATTTAGAAGCATAGACCAAACCAAGCCCGAGACAACAGTATGAATTGAGATCAAAGAGATCACGGCACAGTCCCTCAGATAGTACTATTGAAGAGGAGATACTACCAGAGTTCTTAAATAGACATACGAAGATGAAAAAGCGGTCTTAGCCAAATTCATCATCAGTATGGAGCTAGCGATCTAAGATAGGAAATATCAGAGCCAACAGGGATGGAAAGAATTGATTCTGAAAGAATATCATCAATTCAGGAATCTATTCCAGGAAAAGGATGCCACTGGGCTACGACCTAAAAGACCAGAAATTGACCACGAGATTCAGCTGGACAAGGACGATAAAATGAGAAAACCAAAGCTAATTTCCTATAAAAAACTATACCCACTAGGAGAAGTAAAACTCCTAGAACTCAGAAAGAACATCAAACAAAACCTAAACAGAGGATGGATCAGAGACTCCTTTGCATCAAGAGGATCTCCTATACCATTCATCAAGAAAAAGAATGGAATAATAAAACTCTGTATCGACTTCACAGATCTCAATTCAGTTATCAAAAAAGATTGGTATCTACTACCTGTGATTGGTGAAGCATTAAACAGATTATGATCAGCAAAATACTTTACCAAATTGTACATCAAGGATGAGAACCAGTTTTTAAGGATCAAAGCAGGAGACGAATAGAAGACCACTTTCACCTCAAAATATAGAATGTTTAAATACTTGGTTATACTCTTTGGGTTAACCAATGCACTGGCTGTATTCCAACAATGGATCAATAATAAACTACACAAGTACCATGACATATGTTGCATCGTATACTTGGACGATATACTTATCCATTCGGAAGATATGTAACAATATCAGAAGAACATCAGCAACATCATAGCTACGATACAGGGATCAGGAATGAAAATCAAATCAACAAAGTGCGAATTCCATAAGAAAAAAACCAAATACCTTGGGTTTGTCATCAACAGAAACAGAGTCAAGGTTGATCCAGTCAAAATGGGAGCAATATGAGATTGGACAAAACCTAACAACAAAACAGATGTTCAATGCTTCATTGGATTTTGTAACTTTTATCGAAGGTTTATGGAAGGGCTTAGCAGCCTGTATAAAACCACTCCATAACCTAACCAAAAAAACAAAAAATAGAAACGGAGAGAAATAGAATAAAAAGCATATGATGCCATCAGGACACATCTGATATTGAAACTGATACTGGTCCATTTCAACCCAAACAGAAGAAGAATGATCAAACCAGATACCTTAAAGTAGATATGCTCAGGCATATTGTCCCAACAATATGAAGATGGAAAATGGAGGCTAGTATGTTATCTGTCCAAGACAATTACCCCAGTGGAATGCAACTATGATATTGAGAACAATGAACTACTGGCAATTGTTCAAGCATTAAAGGAATGGAGGAGATAAGTCCTGAATACCGACCAACCAGTCTGAGTTCTCACTAGTCACAATAATCTGGTCACATTCATGACCAGGAAAAATTGAACAATAGTTAGATAAGATAGATAAAACAGCTGAGCAAATACAACTTCAAGATTGAATACCGACCAGGAAAAAAGAGCAGAAAGCCAGATGCTCCCACAAGGATTAGAGGTGACAAATCACAAACAAAAGAAGCTAAAAGAATCAAACAGAAAACTCGAACACTATTACTAAAAGCTTACTTTAAGGCAATGGAAGTTATCGAATTCACCTCAGATAAGGAAAAAAAAATCAAGAAAGCAAACGAACAAGACAAAATAATTCGGACAATAAGACAAACATTGGACTATAGAAAAAATGGAAATCAAAGAGATTGCCCTAGGTTTATGCCAATAAAAGGATAGAAACATTTAGTATAACAGAAAACAAAGGATCTCAGAAGAAGAAAAGATCAGAATGAGTATCATATGACAATATCACAACATCCCAACTGTAAGATACTGAGGAATACCTAAAATTACAGAATTCATCACCAGGTTATTCTATTGGCTAGGACTGTGTGAAGACGTCAAAAGATATGTCAAAAGTTGAAAGATATACTAAAAGAGAAAAAGGACTAAAGATGTACATTACAGAATACTGAATGCAAACGAAGATCCCAAATGATCTTGAGAAACAATTACTATAGATTTCATCGTCGACCTACCTCTATCAGAAGGATGTAATAGCATCCTAGTCATGGTGGATCTTCTTACCAAAATGAGTCATTTTATTCTGGTCAGAAAGGATATGGATATGAGGGATTTTATACCAACATTCTTCTGAGAGTTCTTTCAACTACATGGCCTCTTAAAAAATATCATTACAGGTCAAAGAACATTATTCACATCAGGGTTATAGAAAAAAGTAACTGGAGAAATGAGAAGATAAAATAAGCTGAGCACTGTGTTTCACGCACAAACTGACGGACAAATGGAACAGGTAAATGCAATACTTGAACAATATTTACAGGCCTATATCTGTTATCAACAGGATGATTGGTATAAGTTGTTGTCAATAGCTAAGTTTGCATACAACAATAGAAAACAAGAAACAAGAGGTAGGATACCATTCTTTGCGAATTACGGATAATTTCTATAAAGTCAAGCCACATATCATATGATTAACGACATAATACTGAATAAAACAGGCATGGGAATACTACATGTGATATTAGGATACAAAATGAGTCAAGCAGGGCAATGGCAAAAAGAACAATATGATAAGTACTGAAGACAAGATCCGAACATACAAGTGGGAGATATGGTGTGGCTGCTACCAAGCAATATCCTGTCACGAACATGGCTTGGCATGAAAAAGGTTTTCACGTGACACATGGTTATGAGTCACAGGTTTGTTATTGTTTCACAGATATGACTCATCCGAGTCATATTATTTGTTATTTGTAGGATTTGTGATGTTTTCGCACATAGCTCAAATATGAGTCATGGGACGTGCGCCTGGCGAGTATGCCTTGCAAGTGTGCCTTGCAGGTAAGCCTTGCGCATATGATTTATGTTTTGCATATGACCTCGTTATGAAGTCATGGGTTTCACACATATGACTCAGTCGAGTCATATGACTTGTTTATTGCATTATGATTGGTTTATGAGTTTTTGCACATGACCTTGCTATGAGGTCATGGGTTTTGAGCCTGTGACTACTTTGGTCACATGACTAGTTTGTTATGATTTGGTTTCGCACATGTGACCACTTTGGGTCGCATAACTACGGGGGGGAAGAATACTATATAAGGAGGCTGATGCGGCCGAGGAGGATAGGTTCTTCACACTTTGTTCTAAGTACTTTTCCTACTTATTACTTTAAACAAATATAAAAACACCATTATGATCTTTATTCTTATTACAACGTTAGCATTACGCCAACAAAAACTCTTCACGAAGAAGAGTTAGAGAAACCTTACGATAGGCATTTCCGATAGAAGACAGAGGTCTTGTACTATCGGTAACGTAGGCAGAGGCCTAGTGCTATCGTAAGATGGAGAAAGGAGATGAAAGAGAAGAGAAGTATCGTTCCCCGTCACTGAGAACTAACCATCCAAGGAGGGATCGTTACATATCCATACAATGCGACCATCAAAGAAATTGGACTACCAGAAAATCGGACTATTCTAGATACTGTAACGAGTGGGCACTGGAGCTTATAAGCTCAACCTTTCCCCCTTCGAGGGTGA
>NW_003298795.1:125104-136499 GCF_000151645.1 Tuber melanosporum
ACCGTACAGGAGTTTGATAAAGAACTCAAGAAAAGGTAAAAACAAGTACTGTATAACGCGATATCATAGACTGTATATTACTATAACGGATGCCAAACAAACTTCGGTGACAAGGAGGACTCAGGATGGTTCCTGAAATTATACCAAAAGCATGGTTCACATCTGGATAATTCTCTGAAGTTCTGGCAACAGTGCTTCAAAAACGGGTGCAGGATGTACAGGATGAAAAAAATCTCCGCGGGATACTACCTTCAGAAAAACAGAAGGAAGAAAGAGTTAGAAGAAGAGGACGCAAAAAACGGCTTGGGCCAGAGGGACATGACCGAAGGAGGAAGGGGTGCAAAACTCATCTGTGGATACAGAACTGAACATTAGGAGCTTACATAGACAGATATGAGAACTCAGGGAACAACTTGGCCGGACCGAAGCTACAATTTTGGCAAACAAAAAAGCAAGCACTGAGATAAGCCAGTTGAATGACAACCAGCAGCACAGGATCAAAATGGCAAACCTCACCTTAGAATCAGTGAGGATAAGATGGTAGACAGTAGACCATAAGTTTGATAGGCTTTGGAGGTCTATGTAAGCAGCTGGACAAGAACAAGTGAAACTTGGAAAAAATGCCTAATGGAACTCAGGCTTAGGGGAAGAGGAGCTGATGTCATGAATGTAGCTTGGCAATGAAAAGGTTTTTACATGACAAATGGTTATGAGTTACAGGTATGTTATTGTTTCGCCCATATGACTCATTCGAGTCATATGACTTGTTATGTTATAATTTGTTATGTTTCGCACATAACTCAAGTATGAGTCATGGAATGTGCACCTGGCAAGTATGTCTTGAGAGTATGACTTGCAGGTATGCCTTGCACATATGATTTATGTTTAGCAAATAATCTCAGTATGAGGTGATGGGTTTCGCGAATGTGACTACCGTGGTCATATGACTTGTTTATTATGTTATGATTGGTTTATGGGATTTTGCAAATGACCTTAGTATGAGGTTATGGGTTTTGAGAATATGACCAATTTAGCCATATGATTTGTTTGTTATGATTTAGTTTCACACATGTAACTACCTTGGGTCACATGACATGGGGCAGGAAGAATACTATATAAGGAAGCTGGTACGGCCAAGGAGGATAGGTTCTTCGCATATTGTTCTAAGTACTTTTCCTACTTATAACTATAACGAATATAAAACACATTTATGCTCTTTGTCATTATCATGACATTTATTAATCTTACGCCAAGAAAACTCTTCACGAAGCAGAATTAGTGAAAGCTTATGACAGGCATTTTCGATAGTAGACAGAAGTCTTGTATTATGGGTTAACGTAGGTATTAGCTTAGAGCTATAGTAAGACTAAGAGGATGAAGAAGAGAAGTATCATTCTCTATCACCAAAAACTAACCATCCGAAGGAGGATTGTTACAATTCTCCACAAAATTAAGCTATCCAAAACTCAGTTATCCTCTAACAGTAATAGTCAACTCCCATACAAGCCTTCCAACAACTCTGAAGAAGAAACACCCAGAGTTTAGAAGAAGAAAACAAAGCCCACCATACAATCGAGACACTAGAAGAGTAAATGATTCGAATGTAGAAAGACCGAATACATGGCAAAGAATTGCCCTATCAAGAAGGAAAAAATAAAAGCTATCAAACAAGAGGTATCGGCCAATAACATTAAAAGCGATAATAATGATGCCCAATCCAGTGAGTATCAGAAATTCTACATTGGATATATCGATGTGCAATGTAACAGTATCTAACCACCCGCTATTTTCAAAACCTACACTGTCTTTGAAGGTACTATCCTGATCAATGGACAAAAGGCTTGTGTTTTGTTCAATACTGGCACAATTGGAAGAAATATAATCAGTAATGCCTTTGTCTCCATCTATGGACTCCCAACCTTGGACCTTAACCAGTCCATATCACTCAATATGGCAGTAAAGGGATCACAATCCACAAGCTATAAGACTTGTAGTGCTACTATCAGGCTCGGTTCTACTACCCTACCTCCTCAAGAGATCCTGGTAGGAAAAACCTAGCCAAATACAATGCCCTGATTGAGATGCCATTCTTAAACCATCACAAGGCTATAATTAGATATGGAGAATCTACTATTGATTTTTCTGATCAGATGGTCACAGTCACGTGCAAACCAATAATCGGAGAATACCGTGCTGCACTCTGTAAAGCCACTGCCCAATGCCTATTGGACAAATACTCTGATGTTTTTCCTGATCAGATCTCAGAAGAACTACCACCTCTGAGGGAAGTAAACCACCATATTCACCTACGGGAACCCTTTAATCTGAAAAATCAACCAACCTACTTGATCTCTGATGTATATAAAAACCCACTATGCGATGGGATAAACCAAAATTAAAGAACAGAAATTATCTGCCAAGCGGAAGCACCACGTACCATACCAATATTTATCCAACTCACTGCAGAGAGTAAAAGAATCCTCCCCCTGGTTGACCTCAAACTACAAAATGAAAACACAATTATGGACAGTTTCGCTATCCCAAATCAAATCAGAATCCTGAATGCAGTAGGACAGGCTAGATTCTGAAGCAAGATTGACCTAAGTGATGCCTATTTCTAGACATAGATAGACTCAGAAAGCAAACACTATAACAGTTTCAAAATACCATTCAGAAGTTTTATTAGCAGAGTGATGTTACAAGATGACATGAATGTACCCGCTATCTTCATGTGAATTATGGAAAACCAGGTAAGCCAATACCTTCACCATTTTGTATGGGTATAAATTAACCATATCCTCATTTTCTAAAACTCTGAAATGAAGCATACATACCATATAGGCTTAGTATGTACCAAGCTAAGGAAAGAAAAATTCTAGGCTAGCTAAAACAAATTAATCCTGATTGCCGACAAGCTTGATATCCTAGGTCATGTAATAGACTATCATGAATGTGGTTTGGCGAGGAAAAGGTTTTCATGTGACACATGGTTATGAGTCACAGGTATGTTATTGTTTCACACATATGACTCATTCAAGTGATATGATTTATTATGTGTGGGATTTGGAATGCTTTTACACATGAGTCATGAAATGTACGTCTGACAAGTATGCCTTGTGAGTGTACCTGGCGAGTATGCCTTGTGAGTATGCCTTGCAGGTAGGCCTTGTGCATATGATTTATGTTTTGCACATGACCTCATTATAAGGTTATGAGTTTTACGCATATGACTCAGTCGAGTTATATTACTTGTTTATTGCGTTATGATTGGTTTATGAGTTTTTGCACACGACCTCGCTAGGAGGTCATGGGTTTTGAGCATGTGACCACTTGGGTCACATGACTAGTTTGTTATGATTTGGTTTTGCACATGTGACCACTTTGGGTCACATGACTATGGGCAGGAAGAACACTATATAAGGAGGCCAATGTGGCCGAGGAGGATAGGTTCTTCACGCTTTGTTTTAAGTACTTTTCCTCGTCCTTGCCATCACTTTCCCCTGAGCGTTTCTTTCACACCCATAATAGGCCCTGATGCCTTGGATTCTGGGGGAGATATCTGAGTTCGCTGAGTAGTTCCTGGGGTTCTTAGTGTTGAGGTCTGTTGGCATTGCATGGTGAATTACTTGTTTGCTTCTCGTTTTGTTGCTTGATAGTTTCTCACGATACTGTCACTTCAAGCTACTCATCACTGTCGCTTACGAGCCCCTTTTGGTAAAATGTCTTCAGCTTCCTGTCTATCATCTACTTGCAGGTTTCGCGTTCGATTGGGGGGGATTGAATATTCTGTTTAGGGGGATCACTCATGCCATTCTTTGGATGAGCTCATGTTTCTTGTTGGGTTTTAACAGAGTCCTTAGTTCTCACAATACAAAATGCCCTTGGGTTAGACTGATGACCTTCCCAAGTTCAACTCGTCGTACTGGCCGCATTATTCCTCAGGTGGTAGGGCAGTACCTGCCCAGCCCCTCCTCATTACACTATGTTTCTACAGTCAGAATCCTACGATATTGTTTATCACTGTTCCCTTGGAGTTTTTACCCTTGCAGCATTTATGGTGATTTAGTCAGGTGTCTCCTCCTCACCTCGGTGGGGATAGCATTGACCCCGAAAAACCTTGTCTCCTGGTGTGGTCATCTGTTGCTACCTGGGATGGTGAGAGACAATTGGCTGCCAGATACTCACCTTGTCTATGCATTTGGGTGGTTCAGTTGTGGATTGTGGTTGGCAGCTTCACCCATTACAAGTAGGGCCTACCTTCTCTTTGTCTGCTTCTGTTTGTTCACCCTCCCCCTTCTTGTTGCGTCAGTTGGGGTTGCCTCTTGCCTGTCGTTCAGTCTGTACCTGTTGCCGGACCTGTCGGGCTGGCTTTGGCTGGCTCTGCTTACTCTTTCCTGACTCGGGTAGACTTCAGTTTGGCTGGGTTAGACAGTGTGGCTGGTGCCGGTGCCTTCGGGTGTTGGTGCTGCCTCCTTTGTAGCTCCTGGCTGTGGCTGGTGGGCCCCCCTTAGCTATGCAATGTTGAGGGTTAGGGCTCTGTTGACATGGCCAAGACCAGTGGCTGCCTGATGGGGCTGGATATAGACTGTCCTGTGGCTGTTGGATGGTTGATCTGTCTGAGGGACTGGGGGGGCTGGATTGGCTCTACGGCCTCTGGTGTGTGGGGCTTGGGGGGGGCTGATTATCGGGGGAGAGGCACCTGTGAGCACTGGTCAGGCCTGCGTCCGGTTGGGCAAGGTCTAATTAAGTATTTCCAGTCCGGCTAGAGCAGTTGGGTGAAGCTGCTGAGTGCTGCAAAGCTCCCTGGTAGCCTGGCTGGCTGATGGCGACCTGTGCGGATAGTGGGTTGCGACTACCTGGTTGGACTTGTTTGGGTCTTGCGCGCTGGATTTTGTGGGGTTTGTTTGATTTCTTTGATTGGGCTACGGGATGGGCAGGAGAAGGCATGGTACTACGGGTAGGAGATAGGCCCCACTGACCTTTCTTGGTCTATTACTACCTCTATATATTTCCTATGTTTGTGTTGTGTTGTTTGGGGGACAGGCAGTAGGTACAGGTCCTCCTCACCGGTACGCTCTTTGAAGGCAACTGGAAAAGTGGATTCATAGGGTCAACGGCCTGGTATGCGGGTGTCAGAGGTAGACATGTAGGTCACCTTCTCCCTACCATTGTACCGCCTGTAGGTTTAATTTATTTGTATGTTGGTTTTCTACTGTGGTGGAGGTTTTTACGGAACCGTATTTAGACCAGGTGGTAGTGTTTTATATGTATTAGATGAGGAACCTGGTCGGGTCGGTCTTTTACTCGGCTTAGGCTATACTTAGTGCTGGTTAGCTTCAAACCAAAGGGGCTACGGACTTGGACCGGGGTGGGCGCTGGGTTCTTTGATAGTCTTGCTATTAATTTCCATGTGGGCATGACTCAGGAATGGTCAGTGCAGGACCATAGACTTGGTTAGCTTAGAATTAGTAGTATACCGGTTAGCGGTATCCCTGTGCCGGTAGGAGCTCATCATATGCCAATGTTGGCAGTACGAGTTTAAATAAAATTAGATTGAATTCTAAGTACTTTTCCTACTTATTAGTTTAACAAATATAAAATACCTTTATGATCTTTATCTTTATTGCAACGTTATTGTTACACCAAGGAGAGCTCTTCACAAAGAAGAGTTAGAGAAAGCTTACGATAAGCATTCCCGATAGAAGACAAAGGTCCTATACTATCGGTGACTTAGGCAGAGGCCTAGTGCTATCGTCGGACTAAGGAAAGAAACAGAAGAAGAGAAGTATCGTTTCCTGTCGCTCAGAATTAACTATTCAAGGAGGGATCGTTACATACATGATGATAAAATACATGCTATCTCTGGAAAGATATCTTGTTTAACAGAATGGAAAACACCGCAAAATTAAAAAGAACTTATGCAGTTCCTAGGACTTGTCAACTACATCTTCCAGTTCCTACCACACCATGCCACTGTGACTCCACTACACATGGACCTAACCGGTAAAGCAGAATTCATTTAGACCTAAACAAATAACCAAGCCTTTACTAACATTAAAGAATTAATCAAGAACGCCAATGTTATATGGCCTATCAACTACAACAAACCAGAATCAATACAGTTGATTACTGATATATCAGATGTGGGAATTGGAGTATATGTTGGTCAAGGACCTTCTCATGAAACAGCAAGACCAGCGGAATTGCATGGCAGGAGGTTCACTAATTCGCAAATGAACTATTGAACCACAGACAAAGAAGCCCTTTCAAGTACTTGATACCCTTGCCACTATCAACTACATCTTGATGGGTAACACCTTTATTATTGTTACTGACTACCAACTCCTTACTAATTTGAAAACTGACAAGATCTCTGGCAGGAGAAGAAAGCCATAGATAGGAGAGAAATCAGCAAATACAGTGCAAAAAGCATATATACCCCTGGAAAAACCAACAATTTAGCTGATGCTCTCTCTTGCATTTATGAAAACCAAGTTCTCCCTGACCCCCCTCTTGTTTATGACCTTACAAGACAAAGCGAAGATAGCCCTAACAACACCTCTTATGAACAAGAACCAACATTGGCTACTGCCACTTTGGCCTCTTCTTCTGCTCTCTTCTCTTATACAATGTACAGAGCAGTTGGAACAGAACACGGAAAAGATGTTATTGACAAATGAAAAGATAATTGCACTCTCCACAGTACCCCTCCTCATGAGCTTGAACAAAGTACACTCCACTGGTCCTACTGTTATCTCAATACCTGTTCTTTTCACCAGACTGAAATTAAATTTGACAACAAATACCAGCAACCATATTATACCTCGGTTGAGGACTCTCAAAAGACTAGCCACAGAACAACTGAAGAGGAAGAACAACAAATAATGGATGACACTGATAATGGATCAACCCAACCCCATCTTACCCTTAATTCTGTCTCAAGATGATACCAAGGTTTTGAACAACTCGAAAAAGCAGCATCTGACCTGGAAGTAGCATCTTACCTGCACCCACTACAACCAGCACCTCCATCATCAACTCCCATAATAGGTTCATGACTACTGTTCGGTAGACCCTTGCCATTATACAATAATAAAACAATCATCTCTGTCATGCTACCTACAATTGCTGAACATCACTGACAATTCTATGAGACCTTTAAAGAAGAAAATGATTCTATCGAGCCAATAAGAGGATCACTCATCGACGATGAGCGATCTGTTAGATTAACTATGAAGGAATTGACTTCATCCTTCAGAAGCTAGATGATAGCCAGATACTGCCATGACCCAATTTATTTCAAAGCCATGGACAGCTCCAGATATGGAGATTTAGCCCCCTATGTTAGGAATACCAGAATCCGATACCTAGGAACCACCCTAAGTAGGGTAACCCCACATGGAATCGGAATCTCTGGTCTCCAACACCCTCCTCCGGCTCCCTTATCGGGCCCACACGTCATCATATATATCAATCTCAGTTGCATGGTGTGACTATATTACCACAGAATTGAAGGTGTTAGAATAACACCACATTCGTTGCTGCCGTCTGTCTGACCGGATCCTGTTCATAGGATATATGAGAGGGGACCTTCGGCTAGGTCTGGGAAGTGGAACAGAGTGATTCTATCAACTACTCAGAGAGTTACCTGGCTCCAAAGACATGATACCTTTGGTACGGGCCATAAGTAACAGGACGATTTCACACAAAAAGATGGTATCAAATGGTAAAGGATCTCTACTAGAGACCAATACATTTACATCTACCAGAAGAGTCTAGAACTCCAAAAAGACACTACCAAAGAAGTCAACGAACTTCACAGAGTGTTGCACCTGGGTTTTGGAACACTTCGTAGTCATGGGGTGATTCCCAATACTACGATAGTTTCTGAAACCTACTACCCGGAGAGCAACCAAGGGTTACTGACCGAGAGATTAATTACCAATCTGGTGGAATAGCTTCCTGCGAGTTAATAGGAAGTTATTCAGAGAAAATCTATCGGTTGGATATAGAGTTACAAAGGATCGGAGTCAGGTGACCTACAATAGTTATCATAATGACCACCTTTGCAGATATAGCTGTGGATAAAACTGATCATTTTATCAATAGCAAACACAATTGGAGCCAACTCAGTTCGACTTAAGAACTAGGCCATAAGTCTAAAGACTCTGCTAATCAGTATATTACTATTGGGGACAGTGCGTTTCCTAAGAAGAAATATCATAATTACCAAAGAGGGTGTGATGGTTTTCAGGGTCCACAGGTGTTCGCACCTTGGAAGAAAACTCGACGTTACGAATTACGATTAAAGAAGTACATAGTTGTATGATAGATAGATGTAGTCCGCGAACACTCAGACGTGGAATATAAATATTGAAGTGCCTCCCAAGCTTTAGACATTATCAAGCAATGGAGAAGAGACCTTAACAATATAATATTGTTTTTACGATTCTACCCTACTTTGCCTACTTTACTTCACTCCTAGTAGTCATAAACGAAACAAGCCATGTCTGAGCCTTCCTAGACAATCTCCATCTACAAAAACGAATCTCAATTGGCCTAGACAATCTTGAAGTCTATCAAGTTGTCTCCACCTAATACCCTACCACATATCCAACAGAATGGTCTATCCCTGCACCCATTATGGTAAACATTGCTTATACATCCTGAAAGGCCATATGTTCAATGAAATGACTATCAGGGAATATGTTATTACAGATATCCATGACAAAGAACACCATGGTAGTGACCGCAATCACCAATACACTTCAGAATATTTTTACTGGCCTGAAATACTGCAGGATTTCTGCAATTTCATCAAACAATGCGAACTCTGCCAGGCAAATAAGGAGCGAACACAACTACCTGAATGGAAAGCACAGACCCTTCAACTACCATGTGAAATATTCGAATCCTATGCCATCGATTTCGCAGGACCATTCAACAAGTCCGACGGTTATGACACTATCTTGATAGCTGTTGATCGAGTTTCTGGATACACATGGCTCACACCAATGAAGGTCACTAACTCCTCTAAAGATATGTGGAATAACCTCTAACGATACCTTTTTACCCCCCATGGATACCAGTTATCTATTGTCAGTGATGCTAATCCCTATTTTACAGCCAGATTCAGGAAACAAACCTTGACTTTCTTTAGAATCAATCACATTATTGCTGCTCTTAGACATTACGAGACTAATAGCCAAGTTGAATGGAAGATCTGTGAAGTCAAGACCAGAATTTAGAACATGATCAATAAGTGACAGACCAATTGAGAACCTGACCTCACTGAGCTCACTGCCTATATCAATGTTAGATATTTGGAAACCCTAGGAATGTCTCCATATAAGGCAATTTTTGGCCACTAATACCCTCTCCTGCCTACAATCCTATTCAAGAACTCCTCTATTCCCACTTCTGATAACCACTTAAACCACCACCAAGCTATCCAGAATGATGTCTTTCAAGCAGTTAAAGCTACACGATTCTGAAGTACAACTACTGCCTAGCAGCAAAGACACAAATATATACCTATCTCTACAGATGACATACTTATAGTCCATGGAAACATATTTATTACCAAAGTTGAATATAGCAAGCAACTACAGCTGCGATGGCGAGGACCTTTCAAGGTCTTATTCTTTGATGAGCATACAGTAAACTACACTCTCCAAATGGATAGATGCATGTATCATCACAATACCGCTGTTTGCTATACCTCTGCTGTCAACTGCTTCTACTCTAATGATGACTCTAAATTCCCTAGAAGAACTTACTCTCAACCTACACCTATTATCATCGATAAAAGGAATGAATATAAAGTCGAAGCAATCGGAGACCACCGCCTGTGGTATGGAAATGATCAATTCGTGGTCAAATGGAAAGAATAGCCAATGAGTGAAAACAGCTGTAAACCACTGTAAGGGCTGGAGCATGCTATGAATAGGGTGAACAAGTGGTGGGAAGATAATATACCAAACAATATCCTACTACCTACGATTAACTACATTATGATATGTTAGATACCAATAATGCTGAAAACTGAGAGATAGCAACTTGAACTAGAAGCCAGGAATGGATTTTGGTGACCATACTTCAAATCAGAATTCAAAAGCAGTAATGAGGAAAATCAGGCTATGGAACAAGTACTCAACCACCTCGTCTAGTCACTAAATACCATCCAAATACTATAATGATGTTAAACTATGTAGCACTCAATGTGAGGCTGTGACAACAGCTTGTTGCACTATTCTTGAACAACAATTTTATCCAACCTGATGACTACTTTGCTTTGCTCTGGATAGACTACTACCCTGATTGCAATAACACTTGGGTAGACACAGAGTATGAATCTGGTATTCATCACTACTGTGACCTACATTTCTTTGAGTCTTAATGTTTTCTTAGGATTTCTTCTTGTCCCTAGTATGACACTTATGATAAAGAACTCATAGCAGAAACTGAAGCCTTTAGTTTCTCGGACTCTGCTTTTGACAATTATTCGATTTTGTTTATTTAAATAGTTATTTTGTTTTGGTGAATTTAACCAGTACTGATACTTGGTTATTGGTTTTGTTTTATGTTTTGTTTTAAGTATCACTATAATACTTGGTTTGTTTTAAGTATCCTTTGATACTTGGTTCTTTTTATGTTATGTTTTAAGTATCGTTTGATACTTAATATGTTTTACCAAAGTGTATCGCTTGATACCTTTGAATTGTTTCGTTCATGCTTGACATGAACAGATTTGTATATTTAAAGACCACCTGATTCCACAATGGAAACAGCAGACTTCTACAGACAGTATTTCAATATACTTAGTTGAACAGTTACTGATTAGCTTTCTCAGTACACACTCGAAGCCTCCTTTAGCTCTCAGCTCTGGCCTCCTCTCTGGTAGAGTAGGCCACCAGCCAACTATTATACCTATTACCAATAACGTGACCAGCACCTTATGAACACATTACACTGGGAGTCGGTCACATAGGATACTATTGTTCATTGCTACAAAAAGGCTGGAATTACCACCTGAGTTGACAGTCAAACCAAAAATAGGAGAAACAGTAGTAATACATATCTAGTAACTTGAGTCCTCCCAGACTTGATCCAGTTGAGCAATTCATAAGCGATGAGGAACAAGAATGCTGACATGCTTTTTACCATTTACAAAAGACAGGATTGGATGACTTTCAGATCTTTGAAGAGTTTTTTGACTTCTATTTTTCCACTGTCAGTACCAATGATGATGATAAAAATTCCATGCTACATCTTTCTCCTCTGGATGCAGTTATCCTTGTTCATGAAGGAGTGGCAGCTGGTATTCTATCCCACTCTAAAGATGATCTTGAAAACGGTGAACCTTGATAGAGGTCGGCTATGATCGTGCGCAGAT
>NW_003298795.1:136649-139822 GCF_000151645.1 Tuber melanosporum
ACAGCTCTCGCCCCCCGTTCATACACTCGATGCACTCTCCTTTGTCAAATGGAAGATCCCCCCTTCTTTCCAATGCTTTCTCCCATAGCTGCCCCCATAGCTGCCCCCAAATCTATTACTCGCCTGCCAATCAGTTCGTTATTGCTACTCAAATGTTATCTGTTGTGAGGATGAGCGTGCTATTGATGGCGCTGTAACTGAAGAAGCATGTGCACGAAAGTGAACGGCCACTTTCTCAGCACTTCCGAGTCATTGCCTATGATTTCCTATTTTCTTCCCACCCTTGTTGTTTCTCTCTCACGCCTCCTTTCTCATTTATCTATCTCTCCTGCTGCTAGCTGGAGTGCCCTTGTTTTTTATTTACAAAAACTTAATTCTAGCTCTTCTGGGAGCTCAACAATATCACATATTTACCATTACCTCCTGATCACTACTTCATGATTATATCGCACGAAAGGAAGAATGTGATGGAGGTCGGCTATGATCGTGCGCAGATGTGGTCCTAGGAAGGTATGTTCTGGTTCATCATTTCTATAGAGGTTGCTAGCTACTGGTTCACTTTATAGTGAAAACTCTGCTCGTACATGTGAGCCCTAAATCCCTGCTATGCCCTATACCTCCATGCGTGCCCTAATATGCTTTCTCCAGTGCAACATACTACTACTGGAATTATTATACCATCACTCCCCCTAATCCCACCTAGTGCGCTCAAAAACAAAAAGCTTTTTGACTATAAAAACAGAAAAGAAAAAAAATATTGGTTCCATGACCTTCAGTCTAGTACATGCCTAACATCGCTACAAATTGCTCATGCTTTGTCTTTGCTAGTGACTTCGTCAATCCGTCTGCTACCATCTCATCTGTCCTGATATACTCTATCTCTGCCTCCCCTTTCTCAACTATTTCCTTCAGCCAGAAATAACGTACACCGACATGCCTCGTAGATGCCCTAAACTTCCCATTTGTAAGGCTAGCAATACAGGCCTGATTGTCATTAAATATTGTAATGTGCGGTCTCTCCTTCTCTTCCTGCTTCCAGTAAATTGACGGGTAGAGCTCTTTTTAGACCTTTTGTAGCCAGATCCCTTCTTCGGCTGCTAGTGCTGTCGCGTTAAACTCTGCATTCGCCGTAGACTTTGCCACAGTTCTCTGCTTCAGGGATTTCCAGTTGACAATCGCACCATATGGGTCAATGATCACGAAACCGGTTGTAGACTTCATTCCATCAATCTCCCCCGCAAAGCCGGTGTCGGCGTAGACTGTCAGTACTAGATTACTTGCTTGCTTACTTGCTCCTCTACCCAACAGCAGACGGTGTTCCTTCATCGCTTGAATATATCTAAGTATCCTTTTTACCACCTGCCAGTGAAGAGTAGATGGATTCGCAGCAAAGGGTCCAACGAGTCTGGCAGCGTAGGTGATGTCTGGCCTTGTTGCAATGGCTGCATACGTCAGACTTCCTACTGCCTCCTGATAAGTACGCAGGACGGCGCTCTCCTCCACTTTAGTTCTTTGGTGCAATTTAATCTTAGGATCAAGAGGTGTCGAGCACCCTTTACAGTGTTCCATAGAGAATCTGGTGAGAATTTTTGACAGGTAGGTTTGTTGGCTGAGATACAGTGTCCTCTTATCCCTGTCGCGTTCGACAAGCATGCTGAGAAAAAATCTGACATTTCCCAGGTCTTTTACCTGAAAACGCTCACGTATATAGTTCTTCATTTCCGTAATTTCTCCCTTTTTTCCAATAAGCAGAAGATCATCCACCCACGCGATAATCATCGCTCCAGTGTCTGAGACAAAGATTTCTGCTTCGTAGAGTGATGGTTTCATCTTTATTTGCTCGATAAAGTAGGTCTCGAGCGTGTGATACCAATTCTGTCGGGCTTGCTTTAAACTATAAAGACTTCTTTTCAACCTTACAATGATCTGTGTATTGGGTTTCTTTGTCTTTCCACCTGGATCCTGCGTCATAAGTCTCACGCTTCCATCTTTTATCATGAAAAAATTCTTGGCAAGCTTTAGATATAGTTCTTCATCGATTCGACTCTGAAGAAATGCAGTCACAATATCAAACTGAGTAATTTCCTTATCCTCCGCTGCCGCCTTGGACAGGATAATACATATTGCCGCGTATGAGATTGTAGGAGAATATGTCTCGGTAAAATCAATTCCGGGTTTCTGTCAGAATCCGTGTGCTACAAGCCTAGCTTTGTACCGCGCAACCTTTCCGTCCTCTCCAACCTTCTCTTGTAGTATCATTCGTGAACTAATTGGTCTTACTTCGATCAGTAGGCTTGCAGGGTCTATCATTCCCCATGTCTCATGATTCTCAAGCGATTTGAGTTCGTTATTGATTGCATTAATTCAATGGTCACGGTCCGGACACCTTAAGGGTTCTTCAATACTGCTTGGTTCATCATTGACCATAAAAACAAGATCAGGCTCGAAAACTGTATTCGCGTCGTCCTCACCGTCTTGTCTTCTTTTAGCCAATTCGTCTATTCCAGCAACTCCCAGTAGTGCCGGAATTGAGTTCAAATATCCGCTGTCTCTCCACAGATGTTTGTGCTCTCCTCTCATTCCTTTGGTGGGATTCATCGAGTTTGGTACGTAGAGAATCTACCTTCCTCCAGGTGTGCTCAACTCGTGCGAGTGCATCTTTTGAATTCACATCATAATTAGTAACAGGGTCTCCTTCAACCAGTGGGCTTCCAGTTACTGTTACGCCTTACCTCACAGGTACCTGATTTGGAGCTTCGTAATCGGATCTCAATCATTCTCGTCCTGCGCATCTTCTCGTTCTACTACTACTCCAGCTTCCACTTTTACTACTAGCTTCTCCTTCTTCTTCACGCTTAGCCCTCGCCATACTCCTCGTGGTAGGGCCAGTGTGTTGAGGTTTCATGGTGATAGGTTGGACTTTCTCTTCGGAGTCTTCCATCGGCAAGAATACACTGTTCGTTGCTTGTTGAAAAAATGGAGTATCTTCGTAGAAAACTGCTTCGTCATCATGGTATATCCAACAAATATAAGCTTCTCGGCTCTTGGGCTCCATTTTTTATCTGCTCGGTTGGCCGGATGAATGTAGGCATAGGCTGTACGGCCCCAGATGCGTAGGTGTTCTACTTTCGGTTTCTTCCCAAACCAAAGCTCAAATGGTGTTGCTTCCATCC
>NW_003298795.1:139972-172729 GCF_000151645.1 Tuber melanosporum
TATGTGTGGGATTTGTGATGTTTTCGCACATGGCTCAAGTATGAGTCATGGGACGTGCACCTGGCCAGTATGCCTTACAAGTATGCCTTGCGGGTAAGCCTTGCGCATATGATTTATGTTTTGCACATGACCTCGTCATGAGGTCATGGGTTTTGAGCATGTGATCACTCTGGTTACATGACTAGTTTGTTATGATTTGGTTTCGCACATGTGACCACTTTAGGTCACATGACTATGGGCGAGAAGAATACTATATAAGGAGGCCAATGCGGCAGAAGAAGATAGGTTGTTTACACTTTGTTCTAAGTACTTTTCCTACTTATTACTTTAACAAATATAAAACACATTTACAATCTTTATCTTTATTGTAACATTATCGTTACGCCAAGGAAAGTCCTTCACTAAGACGAGTTAGAGAAAGCTTACGATAGGCGTTTCCGATAGAAGACAAAGGTCTTGTACTATCGGTAACGTAGGCGAAGGCCTAGAGCTATCATAAGATGAAGAAAGAAGAAGACAGAAAAGAGGAGTATCGTTCCCCGTCGCCAAGAACTAACTATCCAAAGAGGGATCCTTACATTACAAAGTGTCACCTGGTGCGACACCAAACAATACAAGACGGCATCATTAAATCCAGACAGGAAAGGAGATATCGACATCGACGATCAAAACCTTAACCTAGGAGGATTTAGCGACGCCTTAGATCACATCTGGGCAGAACCCTGGAGAGCAGCAAGCCCAGTAACCCCAGAGAAAGGATCACCAGTCAATAGCTCTCCTACACGAACTCCACAACCTGAGAGAATGTCGGGATCAGCAGTACCTGGGCCACTAGCCCCAGTCACTCCGGCACCCGGAACTAGCATACTTGGAATGACTGAAAATCAGTTTCAGGCATTTCTCGCAGCCACACGAAACACAGGACAAGGAAATGTCTAAAGACCGAAAGCAAAGGAGCCCAACACATATGAAGGAGCTGAAGACAAGCTGCAAATATTCTTAGCGCAATGCGAAGGATATTTTGCCATTAAGGAATATGGAGATCACCATGATGAGATCAAGATTCCATATGTGGAATTTCTACTCAGAGGACCCGCGGGACAATGGATCATGCCTTTGTAAGACGGAAGGAAGCAGAGGGAATCGGTCATATACGAAGAGTTCAAGGCGATACTCTTCGAACAATTCGGAGACCCCAATGCCAAAGAAACAGCAAGACGGAAGCTGGAGAAACTCCAACAAGGAAAACAAACATTCTCGGCATACTGGAACGAATGCCGACTATTGGAATACAAGGCCGAGTTTGATGATGCTACTCTATACATCATTCTCATCAGAAACTGCAGCAAGACACTCCGAGAGGCATGGGGAATCTCTGACCTACACTATACAATAGCAGAACGATTTGAAGATGGGCGATCGATAAAGAAAGCAAACTAATCATTGTTCGAAGCAACTCGGAAAGTACTATAGCACACAGGGTGGACCAATCATCCAGGAACGTGGACGGGACCTTCAAGCCGCAAGCAGTTCGAGGAGAAAGTCGAGTATTACCACCAGGCGAGCCAATGGAGTTAGACAAATCAAGAGTAGGACCTGCTCTGAACCTGTCTAAGGAAGAATACGCCAGAAGAATGAATGGGAAACTCTGTCTGAGGTGCGGAAAAGCAGGATATTGGATACGAGAATGCAGAAGCCGACAGGACAACGGATACTAAGGAGCCAGAGTGGCAGGAAATAATCGTTTCCAAAATCAAAAAAAGACACAAATTTGGCGAAATGATCGCAGAAGAGTCACTCGCGGAAAAAGACGAGGGTCCCCAGTAAATGGTGGTCTGGGGGACCTAAGATATGGACCTGGAAATTCCATCAAGTTAGCAAACTACTATATGGCACTACACACGCAAAGAGAAGAAGAAGATGGAGATCATGTGATGATCAAAACAAAGATATACAATGAAGAAAACAAAGAAACAACAATATATGCAATGCTCAACTCTGGGGCTACTGAAGACTTCATCGACAAAGAAATATATAACAAATACAGCCTCCACACCAAACAAGCAAAGAAAGCGAGACAAGTCTACCTAGCAGATAGAAAGCCAAGTGCTATGGGTCCTATAACCCATACAGCAACAGTATCTATGGACATTGACAGCCATAGGGAAACGGCAACCTTTCAGGTAGCAGATCTAAAAAACCATGAGATAGTCCTAGGGATGTCATGGTTACGAAAGCATAATCCAATGATCGATGGGAACGAGAACAAGATGACCTTTACAAGTGAACTATGTGCGACACAATGTGTCAACAGTTCGCCTGTAGTCTACTCGATACCGATACAAGAAGCGGTAGAAGAAACTTTGTATGCAAAGTTCGCAGAGATACGGCAAGATAAGAGAGTCCGGATACAAAGACTGGACCAAGAGGCAAGAGTGCCTACCAAGGGTTCCAAAGGGGCAGCAGGACACGACCTGTATGCCAATGAAGGAATCAAGATACCTGCCAACGGGGAGATAATGATAGTGATAGGAATAGCCATTGGACTTCCAGAAGGCACCTATGGACGAATAGCGCCCCACAGTGGTCTAGCAGTCAAACATTGGCTCATGACCATGGCAGGGGTGATCGACGTCGACTATACAGGTGAAATCAAAGTGGTCATGGCCAACCTAGCTTAAGAGGACTACCAAGTCCAGAAAGGTGATCGAATCGTGCAGTTGATAATCGAAAAAATCAACCAAGAGGATCTGCACGAAGTAGATCAACTGGAAGAAACTACAAGAGAAAACAAGGGATTTGGAAGTACGGACCAAAACCAGCTCGATATAACAAAAAGAATTGAGATCAAAGAGATCACAGTACAAGCCTTTGGACGGTATTATCGAAGAGGAGATACAACAGGAATTCTCAAATGGACACACGAAGACGAAAAAGCAGTTCTAGCGAAAATCAACATCAGCATGGAGCTAGCAATCCAGGATAAGAAATACCAAAGCAAAAAGGGATGGCAAGAATTGGTTCCAAAAGAATATCATCAATTCACGAATCTATTCCAAGAAGAGGAAACTACGGAGCTACCACCTGGAAGACCAGGAATCGATCACGAAATTCAACTGGACAAAGATGAAAAAACGGGAAAAACAAAAGAAATTCCCTACAAGAAGTTATACCCACTAGGAGAAGCAGAGCTCGAAGAACTTAGGAAGTACATCGAGCAAAACTTAAAGCGAGGATGGATCAGGGACTCTTTCACATCAGGAGGATCCCCAATACTATTCGTCAAAATGAAAGACAGAAAAATGAGACTCTGCGTGGACTACAGAGCTCTTAATTCAGTTACCAAGAAAGACCGATATCCACTACCCTTGATTGAAGAAGCACTGGATAGACTGTGGTCAGCAAAATACTTCACCAAACTCGATATCAAGGACAAATACTACAATATACGCATCAAGGCAGGAGACGAAGGGAAGACTACATTCGCCTCAAGATACGGAATGCTCGAATACTTGGTTATGCCCTTCGGGCTAACCAACACACCAGCTTCATTCCAGGGATTCATCAACAAAGTACTTAATAAGTACCTCGACATATGTTGCATCATATACCTGGACGATGTACTCATATACTCAGAAAATATACAACAACACCAAAAGGATATCAGCAATATCATGGCCATAATACAAGGATCAGGAATGAAGATCAAACCAACAAAATGCAAATTCTATAAGGAAGAAACGGAATACCTCGGATTTATCATCAATCAAAGTGTGATCAAGGTCGACTCTGTCAAAACATCAGTCATATGGGATTGGACCAAACCAAACAACAAGACAGATGTTCAATGCTTTATGGGATTCTGCAACTTTTATCCAAGGTTCATAGAAGGATTAACAGGCATGCAAAACCACTCTATAACCTTACAAAGAAAGACAAGAAATGGGAATAGGGAGAAACGGAATAAAAAGCATACGATGCAATATGAATGCATCTAACTTTGGCACCTATACTAGTTCATTTCAACCCAAACCGAAGGACAATGATCGAAATGGACACCTCAAAATATGTATGCTTAGGCATACTATCTGTAACGTGTTCGCAAGGTGCTAATCACGTTATCGGTAAAGGTACAATAGTTGGCAGGTGGCCTGCTCTTCCAGAGAGGAGGCGAGAGCTGAGAACTAAAGGAGGCTTCGAGGATGTACTGAGGAACAAAGAAGTAACCGTTCAACCAAGTATATTGAAATACTGTCTGTCGAAGTCTGCCTCTTCTATCGTAGAAACAGGCGGTCTTTAAATACACAAATCTGTTCATGTCTAGCATGAACGAAACTAATCAAAGGTATCAATTGATACTCTTTGGTAAAACTCCTTAAGTATCAAAGCGATACTTAAAACAAAACATAAAACAAAACCAAGTATCAACGCGATACTTAAAACAAACCAAGTATCAAAGCGATACTTAAAACAAAACATAAAACAAAACCAAGTATCAAAGCGATACTTAAAACAAACCAAGTATCAAAGCGATACTTAAAACAAAACATAAAACAAAACCAATAACCAAGTACCCGTACCAGTTACACTATCACAACAATGCGATGATGGAAAATGGAGGCCAGTGTCTTACCGATCCAAGACAATGACCCCCGCAGAGTGCAACTACGATGTTGTAAACAAAGAACTATTAGCGATAGTTCAAGCATTAAAAGAATGGAGAAGATACGTATTGAACAACGACCATCCAGTCCGAGTTCTAACAGACCACAAGAACTTGGGCCCATTCATCACTACGAAGGAACTGAACGACCGCCAGATAAGATGGATGGAACACCTCAGCAAATACAACTTCAAAATCGAATACCGACCAGGCAAAGAGAGTGGAAAGCCAGATGCTGTCACAAGGATTGCAAGTGACAAACCACAAACGAAAGAAGACGAAAGAATCAAACAAAAAACAAGAACACTATTACCAAAAACGTACTTCAAGGCAATGGAGGTTATCCAATTCACATCATCAGAGGAAAGGGAAATTGAGAACGCAAACGAGAAAGACAAGACAATTCAGGCAATAAGAGAAGCATTGAAGGAAGGAAAAAAGGAGATGAAGGGAATTGCTCTGGGTTTATGCCAATGGAAGGATGGAAATATGTGGTACGATGGAAAACAATGGATCCCGGAAGAGGAGAAAATAAAGACAGACATCATACGACAACACCACGATATCTGAACAGCAGGACACGGGGGAACAGCTAAAACCACAGAATTCATCACGAGGTCATTCTATTGGCCAGGACTGCGTGAAGATGTCAAACGATATGTCAAAAACTGCGACATGTGCCAAAGGACAAAAACGGCTAAACACGCACCATATGGATTACTGAAATCAAATGAAGTTCCCGAACAACCATGGGAAACAATTACTATGGATTTCATTACGGACCTACCAATATCGGAAAATTGCGATAGCATCCTGGTCATGGTGGATCGTCTGACCAAAATGAGTCATTTCATTCTGGTTAGAAAAGATATCAACACGAGGGATTTTATACAAACATTTTTCAGAGAGGTCTTTCGACTTCACAGCCTCCCAAAGAATATCATTACCAATCGAGGAACCCTATTCACATTGGGACTATGGAAGAAAGTAACCAGAGAAATGGAGATACGAAACAGAATGAGCAGAGCATTCCACCCACAAACGAATGGAGAAACGGAATGGGTAAATGCGATACTCGAACAATATTTAAGGGCCTACGTCAATTATCAACAAGATGATTGGTACCAGCTGTTATTTATGGCCGAATTCACATACAACAATGGAAAACAAGAAACAATTGGCATGACACCCATCTTCGCAAATTATGGACAACATCCACAAAGTCAGACCACATATCATATGATTAATGATGTGATACCGGACAAAACCGATATGGGGAAACTACACGAAACATTACAATACGAAATGAGTCAAGCACAACAACGACATAAGGAACAATACAATAAGCACCGAAGACCAGATCCGAACTTACAACCGGGAGATAGGGTATGGCTAATACTACGTAATATCCATACGACACAACCATCAAAGAAATTGGACTACAAGAAAATAGGACTATTCAGGATATTGGAAAGAGTGGGCAGTCAAGCTTATAAACTCGACCTTCCCCCCTCAATGTGAATAAACAACACATTTCACATGTCACTCCTCGAATTACGCAATGACAATAAGTTTCCCTCACAAACAATTATTCCTCCCCATCCGATCGAACTGAACAGAGAACCAGAATACGAGCTCGCTGAAATAGTCTATTCCCACTTCTTCCACAGTCACCTCCATTATTGAGCCAAGTGGACAGGATATTTGCCCGAACACGATAAAACCTGGTACTTCAGACACAACTTTGAACACACAAAAGATACCATCTCAACCTTCCACTAGCGATACCCAGGCAAGCCCGGTTCAGGTGATGATCACATTCTACCAAGACAAAGGCAAGGGAAAGGCTCCCGCGCCGATGTAATAACACGAGGGCTGGGGCGATAGCCTCCACCAAACTACACCCACCAGCCCCAAATACTCATTCATGGGGCCGACCGATGAAGAACTCAAGGAAAGGGAACAACAAGCACAGCATAACGCTATGTCATAGACAGTATGCTACGATGACGGATGCCAAATACATTTTGGCGACAAAGAAGGCTCGGGATGGTTCCCGAGGGAATGACGGAAACGTGGTCTACACGCGGACAATATCCTGAAGCATTGGCAACAATGCTTCAGAAATGGGTGCAGGATGCACAGGGCACAGAAAATATCTGTGGGATTCTACCCGCAGAAGGATAGAAGCAGGAAAGAGTTGGAAGGAGAAGATGCCAGAAAGGCATGGGCTGTGAGGACATGGTCCAGGGAGGGAGGGGCCCAAAACTCCTCAGCGGACACGGAATCAGACATCAGGAGCCTACACAGGCAGATCTGGGGACTCAGAAAATAACTTGGCCAAGCCGAGGCCACAATTTCAGCAAACGACAAAACAATCATGAAACTAAGACAGCTGGACGATAATCAGCGGCACACGATCAAGATGGCGAATCTGACCCTAGAATCGGTAAGGGTCAGATGGAGGACAGCAGATAAAAGGTTCTACAAGCTGAGAAGGACCATGCGCTCGGCAGGATGGGAACTATTGAAACTGGGAGAAAAGGACTGATGGGACTCAGGCTTAGGAGGAGGTGAGCTAATATCACGAACGTGGCTTGGCATGGAAAAGGTTTTCACGTGACACTTGGTAATGAGTCACAGGTATGTTATTGTTTTGCGCATATGACCCATTCGGGTTATATGATTTGTTATGTGTGGGATTTGTGATGCTTTAGCACATCGCTCAAGTATGAGTCATGGGAAGTGTGCCTGGCCAGTATGCCTTGCGAGTGTGCCTTGCGGGTAAGCCTTACGCATATGATTTATGTTTTGCACATGACCTCGCTATGAGGTCATGGGTTTTGAGCATGTGATCACTCTGGTCACATGACTAGTTTGTTATGATTTGGTTTCGCACATGTGACCACTTTAGGTCACATGACTATGGGCGAGAAGAATACTATATAAGGAGGCCAATGTGGCGGAGGAAGATAGGTTCTTCATGCTTTGTTCTAAGTACTTTTCCTCATCCTTGCTGTCGCTTCGCCCCAAGCGTTTCTTTCGCCCTCATAATGGGCCTTGATGCCTTGGATTCTGGGGGAGATTTCTGAGTTCGCTCAGTAGTTCCTGGCGTCTTTGGTGTTGAGGTCTGTTAGGTGTTGTGTGGTGGATAACTTGTTTGCGTCTCGTTTCGTTGGGTTGGTTATCTCATGATACTGGTACTTCGAGCACTCATCACAGTCGCTTCCAAGTCCCTTACGGTAAAAGGTCTACAGCTTCCTATCTATCGTCTACTCGCAGGTTTCGCGTTCATTTAGGGGGATTGAACATTGCGTTTGGGGGGATCACCCGTGTCGTTCTTTAGACCAGCTCATGTCTTTTGTTGGATTTTAACGGAGTCCTTAGTTCTCACGATACAAAACGTCCTTGGGTTAGAGTGATAACCTTCTCAAGTATCAACACGTCGTACCAGCCACATCACTTCCTCAAGGGATGGGGCCTTACCAGCCCCTCCCTGCCTTGTTACTTTACATTTCTACCGTTGGATTCCTACGATGTTGTTTATCGCCATTCCCTTGGACTGTTGTCCTTGCGGCATTTACGGCGATTCAGTCAGGTGTCTCCTCCTCGCCTCGGTGGGGATAGCTTTGACCCTGAAAAATCTTACCCCCTGGCGTGGTTGTCATTGCTACCTGGAGTGGTGTGGGACAATTGGCTGCCTGGCACTCGCGTTGTCTGTGCGTTTGGGTGGTTCAGTTGTGGTCTGTAGTTAGCGGCTTCACTCATTGCAAGTGGGGCCTACCTTCTATTTGTCTGCTTCTGTTCATTCGCCCTTCCCCTTCTTGTCTCATCAGTTGGAGATACCTCTTGCCCGTCATTCGGTCTGTACTTGTTGCCGGACCTGTGGGGCTGGCTTTGGCTGGCTCCGCTTACCTTTTTCCAACTCGGTTTGACTTCGGTTCAGCTGGGTTGGATGGTGTGGCTGGTGCTGGTGCCTTCGGGTATTGGTGCTGCCTCCTTTGTGGCTCCCAGCTTTGGCTGGTGGGCTCCCCTCGGCTATATGGAGTCGAGGATTGTGGCTCTGGTGGGTGGCCAAGACCAGTGGCTGCCCGATGGGGTTAGGTATAGCTGTCCTGTAGCTGTTGGATGGTTGATCTGTCTGAGGAGCTGAGGGGGCTGGGTGGGCTCTGTGACGCCTGGTGTGTCGGGCTTGGGGGGGGGCTGATTGGGAGGGGAGAGGCACTTGCAAGCACCGGTCGGGCATGCGTCAGGTTGGGCGATGTCTAATTAAGTGTTTCCGGTCTGGCTTGGGCTGTTGGGCGAAGCTGCTGAGTGCTGCACAGCTCCCCGATAGACCAGTTGGCTGATGGCCACCTGTGCGGATAGTGGGTTGCGACCATCTGGTTGGACTTGTTTGGGTCTTGCGTGCTGGGGTTTGTGGGGTTTGTTTGGTTTCTTTGGTTTGGCAATGGGCATGGCTGGCGGGAGCAAGGCACCACGGGTGGGAGATAGGCCCCACTGACCGTTTAGGTCTGTCACCACCTCTATGTATTTTTTTTTGTTTATGTGTTTGTTTTTTAGGGGACAGGCAGCAGGTACAGGTCCTCCTCACCATTACGCTCTCCGGAGGCACTTGGCAAAGTGGATTCATAGGGTCGACGGCCTGGCATGCAGATGGGAGAGGTGTACATGTTGGTCGCCTCCTCTCTGCCATTGTATCGCCTGTAGGACATGTGAGTTTGTTTTTTATTGTGGTGGGAGTTTTGCGGGACGGTATTCAGACCGGGTAGTAGTGAGTTTATATTTTGTTGGACGAGGAACCTGGTTGGGTCGGTCTCTTGCTCGGCTTCGGCTATGCTTGGTCCTGGTTGGCCTCATACCAGAGGGGCTACGGACTTAGACTGGAGCAGGTGCTGGGTTGTTTGATGGTCTTGTAATTAGTTCTCTTGCGGGCATGACTCGAGGATGGTAGGTGCGGGACTGTGGACTTAGTTAGCTTAGGATTAGTGGTATACCGGTTAGCGGTATCGCTGTGCTGGCGGGGGCTCATCGTATGCCGGTGTTGGCGGTACGAGTTTAAATAAAATTCGATTGACTTCTAAGTACTTTTCCTCCTTCTTTCACCCCATGTCGGAACTTGAAGGTTCGGTGTTGGTCCAATCAGAGCCCTTGATTTCTATCTCATAATAGGCTTCAAGTCTTTAACTTCGATCACCTTTCAGGGGTATCGTTGTTAATCCCTCCTCCATGATTGCTGGAAGTTCGTTCTTCCTGTTACCTATCTTTACCTTTGTTCATTTACGTCGCCTCCTCACAGTCGCAATGGCTAAGCGAGCCTCTGTCTCTTCCGTCACGTCCACTTTACGTTCATCGGTGGTTCTGTCTCATGCCGTCGAGAAAAACTTCGCCCTGGAGGCCGAAGTCTCTCGCCTTTGGCATCACATCTCCATCCTTTCTCGGCGATTTCATCATGCTGAGAAAGAGATATCTACCTTGTCAGCTGCCCTGGCATCTGAACACGATACTGTTCATGGTTTGGTCATGATTTTGGCGGCTGAAGCTTCTACAGTTATCCCCTCTTCGCCTGTCCCCTCAGTTGCTTCGGTTACTACGGTGGTCTCGTTTGGGAGGGGTGTGCTAGACCCTGAGAATTCTCAGGGTCAAGCAGAGGAGCTCCCTCTGGAGAATGTTATGCCAGCAGTTATCTCTGCCCCCCCTGCACCTACTGTTGTGGATGGTGGTATGGGTGGTCCTGTTCCTGATTTGTCAGGATTGGAGGAGGCACTTGCTCCTGGTGTGGGTAGGGTGGATCCTGGTGTGGTGACACCAGCTACAATGGTATCACCCCCTTCGGGGGGGCAGGTGCCTGAGTCCTCTGTGGCTGAGCCCATGGCTGGTCGGGGAAGCGCCTCCAGTGGCATCCCTCCTGTGGTGGTGGGTGGCGAGGAGGGTGGCCTGTCCACTCCTGTTGCTAGACCTGCGCCCGGGGGTGGGAAGAGGAAGAAAAACAAGAAGTGCCGGGTTAAGCAAGACCAGACCTCACCTGTGCCACTTGTTCTCAACTCGGAAGGCTCATCGCCTTTGCCGGTTCGCTATCGCAAACCGGCTGCTACAGAGTCCACGGTGGGTTCGCCGCCTGCTAAGTGGGCTGGGGAGTTAGAGGATGAGTTGAATACTTGGGTGTGTTCAGTTAAGTGCTGGCTGCTTGGGGACTCTCTCGTTCTGGCTGCTTCCGTTGAGGTTTTTAGACTGCACTGCGGGTGTGGTGCACCCCAGATTCTATACGACGGTTTGTACCCCCTCGGCTTGGGAGCCTGCGTCCTGTAAGTCAGCTTTCCTTTTGGGTTCACGCGCTTGGGCTTTTGGATGTTTCTTTTGTTTGGGATTGGGGGAGGGTGCCTGGCGGTTGGCGGGGATGTCCCAAGATCATTGAGTGCGGGCATTCAGGAGGGTTTCTACTCTGGAGGGGGTTATCGCAGTGTCACATTTAGGTGGAGGTAGTGGAATTTTTGTATTTTGTACTGGTAACTTGGCTGGTGGGTAGGCGAGGATTTTCTTTACCGATGATGGTTTTGTACTTAGTGTTCGTATTAGGGCATGGCGTGGGCATGTTTGAGGTATGGGGCTGGTGGTTTAGTTAGTTTGTAGTTAGTGGTATCCGGGATGTGACAACCTGGGGGCCCAGCCCTAGGGCTCATCATATGCCAGTGTTGGTGGTACGAGTTTAAATACAATTAGATTGACTTCTAAGTACTTTTCCTACTTATTACTTTAACAAATATAAAACACATTTACAATCTTTATCTTTATTGTAACGTTATCATTACGCCAAGGAAAGTCCTTCACTAAGACGAGTTAGAGAAAGCTTACCATAGGCATTTCCAATAAAAGACAAAGGTCTTGTACTATCGGTAATGTAGGCAAAGGCCTAGAGCTATTGTAAGACGAATAAAGAAGAAGACAGAAAAGAGAAGTATTGTTCCCCATCACCAAGAACTAACTATCCAAAGAGAGATCGTTACACATAGGCTGTACAGCCCCAAATGCGTAGATGTTCTACTTTCGGTCTCTTCCCAAACCAAAGCTCAAATGGTGTTGCTTCCATCCCATGCATTCTCTTTGTAATTGAGATGTTTTTCAGGTAAACTGCTGTTTGAATTGCTTCTGCCCAGTACAAGTTTGGTGCGCTGGCCTGTTTGAGTAGTGCATTTACCCTTCCAATAAGAACACGATTTCCATTTTCTGAAATACCATCTTCTTGTAGTGTATATGGTATGGTGGTGTGTGCTTCAATCCCATTCCTCTCTAACTCTCTTAAGATTATAGCACCAGTAAACTCTCCTCCACCGTCTGTTCTCACGGCTTTGATTACATAACTGCCTCCATTCTGTGAGTGCATCTTCTCCACAGGGGTTCTATAATTTTTAAAACATTCAGCTGCCTCGCTCTTCTTCTTCAGGAAATACACAGCCGTAAACCTGGTATAATTGTCGATTAGCAGCATGAAATAGGAGCTTCCACCAATTGACTTATGCTTCATTGGTCCGCACAAATCTGAGTGAACGATCTCTAGTGGTGTGGATGTCCTGTGCTCTGCACGGCGGAATGGTAGTCTTGTCATCTTTCCTTCTAAGCAGGATTCACACCGATGTTGACCATTTGTAGACTGCATTACCGACATCCCATTGACAAGCTGCTTGTTACTCATCTTCAATACAGCATTGGTGTACAGGTGTCCGAGACATTTGTGCCATAGAGTCAACTGTGTACTGTCACCCATTATAAATGCTACCTCAATAGGAATTTCACGCGTAACTAGAGTAAACATCCGGTTTGATTTAATCGCAATCGCAGAAAGTAATCCGTCCTTGTATACTTCTATTATGTCCCTGGTGAATAGAATCTTGATCATCTTCTCCACAAGTTAGAGAACTGAAATGAGATTGGTTGGTCCAGCATCCAAAACGTAGAGAACATCACACAACTGGACTGTTCCTCTCCCTCTTTCTGGTATCCAAATTGGTAGCCGTACATTCCCGATTCCTACAGCTGGTACCACCTTGCCCGTGACAGTTTTAATATGTCTCATACCTTTAGGTAGGTCTCTGAACGTTTCCTTCAGAAAAAGATCTTTAAGGTTGGTAATGTGGCTTGTGCATCCAGAGTCTAACATCCAGATCCCTTCATTCTCTTCTGCATCGCCAATCCAGGCTTCATCGATTAAGGCCTTATTAGTAGTCAGACTCAGATCACCGGAATCAACATTCCAAGTATCAGTCACCATGCTACAAAACCGTCTTGCTGCTCCAGCTACTACCTGCTCCCCCAGGCCTCCAACAGTCATCCGCCGCGTGGCCTTCACCTTCTGGTCTTCAACATCATCAGTCATCCATATCTGTTCATCCATCATCCCCGCACTATCCGTGTTTCTGCTCTGTAGGTTCCCACCTTTCTTCTTTCTGTTCGTCCCTTTTGACCAGCAGTCTCTCTCGCAATGGCCTTTCTTGCCACACTTATAGCAATTTCCCATGAACTGTTTTGAACTAGTAGGTTGGCTATGTCTTGTATTGGACTTGCTGTTTCCGGAATCCTCATTCGGTCATTTCCATTTCGAGCTTCTACTGGATGCAAATAGGGCTTGTCCGGGTTCGATCGACTTGCCTCTCTTGAGTTTGGCTTCAAACGCCTTGAGCAGAGACTGTAGTCTGATATAGTCGGAGTTCGTGACGGTGGTGGAAAATTGTGGTTCCGTAATGTAGGTCCAAGCTTTCCATTCAGCGGTCTTGGGGAGTCCGTAGAAAACATGGAAAATCATTTGTGACATTGTGGGTATCTGACCGCAAAGAGATAGTTTATCTTTAATCTCTTTAAGTTTGTTGAGATAGTTGAGTACAGTTCCGCACTCCTGGAGCTGACATTCATAGAGTTCCACCTGTAAGTGGTTGGCATCGTAGCTGACTTGAACCTGATAGTTCCGCTTGATGTCTTCCCATCCTGTCTACTGAGTATGAGATATCGACTCTTCCTAGTTGATAATAATCGAATCTGCCATCACAAGTTTCAAATCGCCGATGGTCTTTTGAATACGTCTTCTCTGGTTCAAGTACTGCTCCTGGTCTTCCTTGAAGTTGTCGCTTTCTTTCGTGGGTGCTGTCATAATCTCCTCTACTCCAGCAGTAAGATCCCAAAAACCTTCTCTGAGTAGATAGGCATCCATCCGTCTGGACCACATGCGGTAGTTTGTCCCATCCAATTTCTCTATCATCATTCCCGACTTGCCCAATGGTATACCATCTTGTTTACTCATTGTAGCATTACGACTCTTTTCTTTTCTTACAGCGACTCTCGCGGTTTCTGGAAAAAGGAAAGAAAAAAAAAGAAAATTTAAGGTATGAAAGAAATTGGTATGCCTCAAACGCGCTCTATATTTTTATCCTGATGCGTAGTGGCTCATAACCTGATGGAGGTCAGCTATGATCGTGCGCAGATCTGGTCCTAGGAAGGTATGTTCTGGTTCTATTTTCCTATAGAGGTTGCTAGCTACCGGTTCACTTTATAGTGAAAACTTTGCTCGTACATGTGAGCCCTAAATCTCCGCTATGCCCTATACCTCCATGCGTGCCCTAATATGCTTTCTCCAGTCCAACATACTACTACTGGGATTATTATACCATCAAACTTGACAATGAGGAAGCTACTACAACTCTTCCTTTGATTGGAGTTGAAACTGCTATTCACTATACCTCGGAGCTGGGTCGCTACTTGCAGGCTCTTCCAACTTCACATCTTCTGCTCTGCATTAATAGCAGCCTTTCAGTTGAAGAATTAATACATTCTTCTCATTAACTTCACTTAGAACTTCTCTTGTATATTCTCTTCATAAATTATTCATCTGTGGATTTTTCTAATTGCTCCTAGCTATCACGAAGCCCACAAAACCCAACAGACAACCATTTACCAATTCTTTCAACCACAGACCACTGTGGAAAGTCGAAGCAGAGATAAAGATCAAGGGAAGGATATTGGGTGCTCCGAGTTGAACTGGGATACCGAGACACAATATATAACTTCCAGTAGTGGTTCACCAGTGGAGCATGAGGATAGTGAGAATGCAACATGCATGCCTACTCAATGGGTGACCAGAAGTGTGAATACTGCCTATGAAAATTTGTTAAGATAAAGTTTCTCACAAGAATGGGAAGATCTCTTCCTTACTTTTCATCAGAAAATATGAACTCTTTCTCTCTCTCCGCTGTTCCGGATGCCCCGTTGTCCCGGACAAAATATGTGAAATCTGACCATCCGGGATAGCGGGGGGCGAGTGTACGGTGCGATCCTCAAGACCAGTGGTGATGGAGCACCGTAAGGGGTGAACCTCCAGTCAAACATAGTGGCTTCAACTTGACCGATTTATCGAAAAGAGTTCAAGCACTTGAAGGCGATATCGCCCTCCACAGAGAGATGCACGCCCGCCTCACACGAGTACGAGCTTGCTGGGCGTAAGGACAAGTTGCGCACCTTGGGGGTCCCGTTGAAGGAACACTAGCTGGTGCGGAGTTGGTTCATGAGCACCTTTAAGCGTGACAAGCTTGGCATCCAGGACGAGTAAGACACCAAAATCATTCGGGAAGGAAATATAACCCCATAGAGGGGCGATGCCGTTGTCGATGCCATGCTCTATAAACTTCCCGGGAGAAGAAGATCCGGTACCTCTACCTTCAAGAAACTTTATAGGTTGGACCATGTGCGGGTATCGGAAATCGGTGAGTAACCCTCGCTACTCTTGAAAGTGCCCTGGCCAACTTGTCAAGAACACGAGGCGACTATCGCGGTTATGAATACCCAAGTCGACATTGTTTCGTCTCCGCAAAAAGCTGGCGGTGATAAATTCTACAAGTCGTTTGCGGAGGTTATCAGACTCCTGGAGGATTCAGACTTCGATGAAAGTTATTCGGATGATGGGAAATCGAGCAGTTTGACGCAGGCCTACTGGTCGTTTTTCCAATTTGCCAGAGATGCTGTTAGTAATGTTGAGGGTTGACTAAAGTGGAGTGCATTTGGCTTTGGGAAGCCGGCTATTATTTATGTCGAATCTATCAAAACACTACTTGTAAGAGGTGATGAGGCAACATGATGAGAATTCGATTATTTGTGGCGCATTCGTCATGTCTTATCATATAATAATGTGTATGGTAGTGTTTCGAGTCAATCACTAGTTGCGATACGAAATCACAGATACAAGCCCATCTTCCCCTAAATTCTTTTTTTCCTTTTTTTTTCCCTCATTTAAGTTGACGCAAGTGCTTTGGGTGCCCGGCTATATTCAGGTGAAATATATCGCATAATTACTGCCAGCTCTATTTTAAAAAAAGACCTCCCAACCTGTGCAGGATTTGATGGGGTGCTGGTCTAGTGTTTCCATGCAGGCTCTGGCTGTTTTCCGGGCCCAGGAGACTACTCTGGTGCCATAAAGGCCTGAGAGGAGCTTTCCTTCTCAGCAAAGGCTATGAGAAAGGAAGACGCTAGCATCCGCTGCCCGGGTCCGATAAGTAGTTCAGGCACATTTGTCGGTAAAGAGATTTCGCACCCCAAAGCTTGAAGTCTCTATCTACTGAGTAATAGAACAACTTAATTTGGTGCTAGGAGATCATAAACCTCACCCCGCCACAACCATCGGTAGTTTACGACGCAGTACCCGTGGCGATCTTTAAAAATTGGAAACCAATGGATGGCGATTGGGGAGGGGGGGGTTATTTGATCGAGCGATCATGTTTTCTGAGAGGGGGGATCTGGCGTTGCACAAGTCAAAAACCTATAGAAATTTCTTTGAAATTACAAGTGAGGGTGGAAGGTTTTGAGGAAATTTTTCCTTATCTAAAAGAGCTTGTATGGAGTGGGCTATTTCCGATTCTGACTTTTACTTCTTTTGGCTTGATACTATTATGAGCATTGGGAGGTACGGTATCGTGCTTGCTAGCTGCTCCTAGTTCCGATTGTCTCCAAAGGACCTTGATTGAGCTTACAGGTTGGTTTCCTACTTTTGAAGCCAAACCACCGGAATTGGCAATTTTTAAAAGACCCCCCCCCCCGAATACATTGTTTGATAGCACTAACGGGCTAAGTTAGGCACTAAGTTCGTAAATACAAGTCTTATGCCAGAAGGATATAGTCTAACCGTCAGATAAAATCTAGCTCGCTCTATGGAGCCATGTTTGAAACCATGATGACTTAGGAGCGAAAAGAAGATGTCAATTCTGGTTCCGATGTCACGCCTGCTCCAATAGGAAGTGATAACAGAGGTGGGGGGATGGTTGATGGTCCATTGAGGAGCAATGTATGTAGGTGCTTCGAGAAAGTCCTTGAACTCTTCTCAACCCTGCTGGAACCGCTTTAAGATTAGTATGTACTTTCTAGAGAGTGAGATGTGAAATCATCCCCGTGGCCCGCTGCCGTCGTATCAAGCCAGGGTCAATTTAATTTTAAAATACCTGTACGATACTTTTTTTTCCTTACAGTAGGTGACTAGAGCGCAACATGGCCGTGGCATAACGTCAGATACGGCAGGGTACCGGTTCGGAAAAAAGGAAAAGAAAGACACAGCGGGGAACCGCGGCCCCAGTCTGCGCAGCTTCACTCGGGTGGACCCTGTCGAAATCGTCCCGGGAAACCCTGGGACTACTATTCCTGAGTTACCATACTGGGCGTAGCGGACATTTCCTCCAGACCTAGCAAATCCTACCGTACCCGACGGTGCGATACTGCTATCGGCTTGCTGAAGAATGCTTTATAAACTGTGTGGGGCCTTGTGTGAGAGAAGCTCATTAAAACTGTGATTTTGGCATGTGGGGGGGGGTTGTTGGGCCGAGGCTTGGTGAGAAAGGTGTCCAGCCCACTTGAGCACCTTGAGTTACACGGGATTACACAAACTTCAGTGGGGTTGTTTGTCCTGCCGCCCGGGTACGCGGAACTTCTAGTCTGGTCCGGAGGGGAGGAATGGAGGGATGGGCCCAACACCGGGATTCTCCCCTGTGGCCTCAAAAACCAACTTACCACACTGAAGCACTTTGGGGACGTCATATAAATTACCGATCTGTTGGGTGATATATGGTGACCGCGTCTCTAGATGCATGGACTCAAATGACGAGATGATTAAAAGTCTACAAGTCGTGCCTGACCATCTCGCATTTCCAATCATAGGTCGTATACAAAACCACAACAAAAGAACAGTAACAGGCAAGGTTTTGAGCTCCACTATCGCTTCTCCCTCCTTAGTTACTGCTGCGTCCCTCTACAGGCTGTACAGTGACTCTATGATTATAGGAGTCCTCCGGGTACCCACCAAATGAGGGGCTGATGGCTCGCTTGAGAATTATCTAATATTAGTCCTAGGTAGATATCTTCAGCTTGGTCGATAACAATGAATTGATTGTAGCCTGGCTACCTCTCACACATCGAATGCTTCACGCTTCATCACAGGACGGGACGACGGGTACACTACCGCACTCCCTTCGCTTAGAGATTGAAACCGAGTGATTATACATGATGACCTATTCCAAAGCGTTACCCCCTCTCGGGGGATAGAACACCATAGCGCCCGCTGGGAAATGGGTTCCGGATGAATGGAGTAATGGTCACAGAGGCTTTGCACATATATTCACCAGCTTTTGGTTTCTCCCTCGTCACGATTCGCAAAGTTAGAGAAGGGCACTGTCAGACTTCAAAGGGTTCAAAGCACAACTATTGTGTGTATCGATTTCGTCGTTGAGTATATTGAGAGGAACGACGAAACCTTGAAAAGAGTAAAAAAGAGAGAGAGAAAGGAGAGCAAGAAAAACTAGGCAAGCTTATTGTAGCGATAGATGAAAAGTGATGTGGAGAAAAGTGAAACGGGAAAAAAAGGGTTAAATTTTAAATAGCTTGGAGAGCTAATAAGTATCATGAAAGAATCAAAAAGCAAATCGGAAATGAAGGTGAAAGTGTTGAAAAGGAAAATTTTTCGAAAGAAAGCGATTTTGATGAGAAGAAAATTTAATGGTTTTAATTGTGACAATGCATGTGGGGAGGTTATCGATAAGCTCCCCACACCTCCTTCTCCTTTTCCTCCTTCTCCTCCTTCTCCCAACTTCGTATCATATCTCGCGGCACGAAAACGACGCTAGCTAAGTCACCCCTATCGCCACACAGAACTTTGGAAACCAACGGTATCTTAGGAAGATACTTTCCTTGCCCTCTCCCTCCCCGTTCACACCGCCAAGTCGGATCGACGGGGTGGGGGGGGGAAGATGAAGAAGAGAGAAAACCAAGCCTGTATGATAGCCGCCAAATCTATAGAGCGAAGGGGGGTGAAAAACAAATTGAGAAACGGTCTGAGAGCCAATTAGAACTAATCAGATCAGAACAAAACAGAAACGAATTGAAGAAAACAACGGTATTGAAAAAGTAAAATTTTGAACGGGAGCGATTTTCGATAGTGTGAACGAGCATCCGACGATAATATAGCAATATCTAATATCTAGAGGAACCCTGTGGACGTTATCCTTTATGATACCTCCTCATATTTCGGGCGGGAAGTCAACACCCCACCAGGCCCACAGAAATTTAATCTGACCAACAAATGACTGACTTGAAGAAGCGATCATTCTCTTCACACACTTGTATGAGCCCGCTAGATCACCCCTTTTTGATTTAGAGTAACTAACTGCGAGGAGAAAGCATTCTTATCGGACTTCAAATTTCTCCTGATCGCAATTGCATGTTAGGATCGGAAAGAAGAAAAGAGAAAAAAGGAAATTCAAAAGAAAGAAAAGAAAATTGCCCAATTTTAAATAAGCTACCCCAACTATAATACCAGCCACTCCAAATTCCCACCTACAATAGCGTCAATAAAAATAAGAAAAAGAATCAACGGACAAGAACAGCTCTTGCTATAAATTTTACCAGAGATAAACAGCGATAGTTCACTCCCGCACCAGCAGCCAGCCACTTTCCACTCGCCTCCATCACAAATTATTTTCCAAAGTAGGGTTCCTAAGTTTCACCCCAACTCTCTTCATTTCATAATAGTCTTCCAATGCATTCTGCACCTCCCACGAGAGTCTCTGCATGAATAGTGGTCTACCATCCGGATTCCTCCCGGCATCCACATCAATGTCTGGATGAGTCAACAAGATTCGAACAGCATAACTGTTCCCGGCTCTACACGCGACTTGCAACGCGGTCCGACCATGGCGATCGACAATGTTGACATCAACCCGAGAGTTCCAGACCAAGAGCCTCATGAGGTTTACGCCCCCGTTGAAGGAAGCGAGATGCAGGGGGGTACGTCCCTGGTAATCAAGCTGGTTGATATTGAACCGCCCTTTGGTATCCTCCAAGAGGGCTTGGGTTAATTTGACTGCGTTGTCGCCGTCACGAGCTGCGTTGTGCAGAAGGGATTCGCCAATATTTGGGCACTCGGAATGGGCGATGTCGGGATCGTTTGCATGGACCTCGACTCTTGGGTCATTGAGGAGTAGAGTAACGACTTCAGCCTTTCGGTAGAAGAAAGCGAGCCCGAATGCGGTGCTCCCCCAGCTATCCTTCTGGTTGACATCGACCCGGCCGTGCTCTAGGAGGATCTTGACAACCTTTGAGTACCCGCGCTTTGCTGACTCGTGGAGCAATCCGAGTCCATTCCGGTGGGCAAAGTTTCTCAAGTCACGTCTGTTGTCGGCGAGGAGAAGTTTGACGACTTCCGCACGGCCTCGTCTAACAGCGTGGAGCAAGGGGCTGCCGTTATTATCCAGTCCTCTGAAATTCTTGTATCTAGGATCGTGCAGCAACATTCTGACGATGTTGACGTTTCCTTCCGCGGCTGCCAGGTGAATTGCGCCCTCCTTGCGAACACCCCCCATAATCCCTATGACTCTCGGATCCTCCAGCAACATACGGACCGCCCCCTCTTGCCTATTGGTGACTGCGAGAACCAATGGGGGGTATCCATAAGAGGTCATGCAGTTGACGTCGACTTCAGGGTCGGCCAGTAGCACTCTCAAAACCTCCAAGCAGCCTTGCTCGACGGCCCAGTGTATCGGCTGCTCATCGAAGGGGCCGTACTTGGTCCTGATCTTGATGCCCGCTTTGTAGAGGGTGAGGAAGGCGTTCTCATCCCGCTCACATCTGATAAGTCCCTCAAGGACAGTAGGATCTCTTCTGTATTGGATTGTCTCGGCGGCTCTCCGGAGGATTCTGCGGGCAATAGCAACATTACCTTTCTTTGCGTAGAATTTGATGAGCTTAATGCACCAATCGCGGTCTTTCTGTCCACAGGTAATGTTCACAATTCCAACAGAAAATAATGCCGCGAAGCGGGCATTAGTTCTGCGGAGAGAATTGATATCCGAGGGAGGCAGAAATTCTGCAACCCTATGGACCAACTCGTTGGGTAGGTGTATGAAAGGCATAACTCTCACTGACGATGTGAAGGAGTACTGGTAAGGTTGCGCGGATGTGAAGGTGTGGGGAGGGGTAAATCAAGGGGAAGGGGAAAGGGTTGGGGTAGAATGTTGCTATTATATTCCGCTACAGCTGTTACCCACCTTTTCGCTGCGTCGGGGAGTCGAGCTCACGGTACCGGTGGCACTGAGTCAAGGGATGGTTGTATAGGCGCTGGTTGTGGAGGGTGGAGGTGGTGTGGGAGAGGGTTGTGTAGAAAAGGGAAGTGGCGGCGGGATTGAGGGCTTTATAGTGCGGAGAAAAGTGAAGACGACGCTTGTCGGACGTTAACTCAGAGAAAGGTTTACCAAAGCAGCAAGTTTTGCGTTCTGAGCCTCGCACCCTGACTTGCGTGTAGGGGTTTACAAGCAAGATGGAAGGGGGCTTTTTAAGTTGGCGATGAAAAGGGGGAGAAAAAGTTTGCCGGGTCGGAGAGAGTTGAACTTGAACTCTCTGGTGGGGATAGATGGGTTTCGCTTTCAAGTGAGAGGGTGAGAAAGGAGGAATAGAATGCGTATCTGCCCTCGCTACTATCATAAAAACTAGAAAAACTTGTAGAATATTATCATACTGCACAGTTCCCCTGTCCCCCCCAAAAAGAGCAATTTATTCAAGCTATTCTAGTCACAGAAAATCACCCGGACATATTATCCATCCTTCCAGATAGAGATACCCTAACACCATACATTCCTATTCAAGATCCCGGTTCATCCTATCCGGTTCCCGAATACCCTGAAAACTCGAATAAACGAGTCACGGGCTATGCAGTCCAGAATTTCCTCCCGAAGAAGGGGCGAAAAACATACCAAAAAACCTGCATTTGGAGACAAATATCGTAAAAAAGAAAAAAGGAAAAACAATACTAGACCTTACCAGGGGAGACAACTCTAAAGTTCTACCACATGGCCTCATTATCTTAGTTCTGCCGGTATTATGCTTAGCCCACGAGCATATCTTTCTCCCCCAGACACAGATATTGCAACTCCGTGAGTAAACCAAGTCACAGGAAGCAATTACGAAAGCCAATCCGCCAGGATAATAGACAACAGATAGTAGACTTAGACAGCTATCGAATACAACCGGAAATACCGTGTAGGCAAGCTCGAGGAGGTATAGGTAGGGTAAGGCGCCTCCAAGGCAATGTATTTTTAAATTGTATTTTTAAATGGCGGGAGTGGACAACGATGGACCGCCTGGTGGCGGCTTCGGGTGGGCCGCTTCAAATGTGTATGATACGAGGTATGATATCACTCGCGTAACACGATATTAGCAACTGGCAATCATCCGACTTCAAGACCCAACGGCCGGCCACTGGCACGCAGAACCAGACCAACCAATACAGTCACCTAAAACCAACTTCCCAGAACTTACAGCAAAAATAGCAGTCTTCGCGCCCGATTCCTTGCACCCCTAAAACTATCCAACCCTAACTTATCCCTACAAACCATACCCACCCGACTGCACCAGCTACAATGTATATGGGATGAGGGGAGAAACCAACTGGAGTGAATGACGGCTAGCGATCTATTTACCGCGTTACTGTTGAGTTACTGTTGAGTCTGGACGGGTAGTTTGCTACAACTCCAGTAACCGTTTTCTTCTTCTTCGCGATTTTGATTCCTGTCGTCACGGGTGCAGGAAGGTTTGCTGAAATTTGAGTTTTTTGTTGTAGATCACCGTTGCTTCTTGTCGTGTCTGTGAAAGTTTTCATCTAAGTTATGTGCTATCTTGTCCCGGACCTTTCCTTGGCTTCCTGAACCATTGATAACGTAAAAAATCTCGTGAAAACCCCGTCAGATAATTGGTGGAAATCATCCAGCAGGGAGAGATGGGCTCGGTTTAATAGGCTAAGGGAATCGTAAACACCGGATAATGGGGTCCAACACATCCAGTGGGTTGATTTTACACCATGTTAAGAAAATGCTAAACAATCTCGGCAACTTTTCCTCTTCCTATGGATCTATAGCTTACTCACTCAGCGAAGATATTAAAGCTCAAGAGCTTTTATGGTATGCAATAGTGATGGGAGTAAATACTACCCCTCTATATGAGGTTTACGATAGAAAACTCGGGAGATTCCTAATGTTGAAACACATTGGAATATCATACTAACTTGTAGTAACTCACAGTCATTAGTAGTGTTCTTGAGACATATATATTAATCATGTAATACAGTTCCCTTCTCAAACAATTAAGTATTATGATAACCGTCTCGCAATAAGCCAGATCTCCAATTGTGCTCGCAGAAATTTATAAACTCCCCCTCAACAGCTAAAAAAAATTTTACCATTTCTGCACTCAACTTACACTTCCGGCGGAACACAATGGCCCGAACCACATACATGCAATCAGTCAGCGTCGGCGACAGCAATTCCCGTTGCGGCAACATAAATTAACGGGTAGTCCCAGCAAAACTGTCTAGAAGTCCGACGAGGATGCGCAGATTACGCTTTAGCTGTCTCCACTGGACCCGAACAATAGACATGAAGTTGTGCGCACCGACCGATTTGACGGTGCCGGGGATTGGATCGGTTTTTGGAAACAGCCGAGTCGCGGGAGTGGAGAAGTGGTGGTGAGGGTGGAGCCGATAAGGGTGTGTCTTGTTTCGCGAGCGGGAATCCGGGAGTGGGCAAGACGTATGGATACTATGATATACCCGACCACATTCGACGTCCTCCCAATCCCATACCTACCAGCCTACAGCAACCCCCCTCTCCCCACTCCCCCCACCCATCTATGATACCCCCATTGCCCATCTAACCCCACCTCCCCCCGAGTCCCGAGAACCGAAACCCCTCCCAGCCTGCCCGGAAGGAAACTCACCCAAACCAGCATCAAAGCCTAACTTACCTGAACCCTCACCGAGTCGCAAAACGTCCACACTGGCTGCCACTCCGTTCCGCCCGTCAGCACCGCTAGCAAGCTAACGGCGAAAAATTGATCACCAACCGCCTTTATGGCTGCGGTAAAGTACCGGTATCGTTGCGAAGTTACTCGTATATGTTGGGCGGAGAAAATGGCTCACCGTAGGTATTATATCTCGTATGGCAGGTGAGACTAGCTATGCTATGCTACGTCCAGATATCGGAATGTCTAATATCGATCTCCTGCACAATTTGCTGCCAATCTGGAGGTTAACTTATGGACTAACGTCGCCCCAGCGATAATGGAGAACTCCCCGCCAGCAAGTACCGTACAGTATTGTACGGTGCCACTCGCTAAAGGCTCTAACGGATTCCGATTGTTAATATGATACAATGCTAGAGAAAAATACCTTACTAATCATCCATGCATCCAGGTACGGTACAGTACTTATACTGTGCATGAGAAAAACACGGGGGGTAGATATAATCCCGCAGGGAAGCCACGATGGCTAAGCGAAAGATATGATATGATATCATACTAGTACTACAGTATCATACCGCATATTTCGATTAACTTCTAAATCGCGCTTATGCCCCCCCTTCTAGACGGAAGGACAAAAATGGGGGAAAAGGCGCGCTTGCCCCTGTGTGGCGCCCAAGATCAATGGTTGGTTGGGATGGAGACGGCTGCGAAAAGTCTTACATTAATCTCCGCCTCAAGCCTCCCAACTCATTTCTTCAGCCATGATATGAAATACCCAGTAAAGTGGAGAGAGAGAAAAAAAAAAAAAAAAAAGGTTGGTCATCAACTGAAGAACACGGTGATTATATTTTCTAACTTATCATACAAACTCCGAGCGAGCACCATCATGGGTAATCACTTGACTCTTTCCGATATTCGCTAAAGTTCGCCACCCCTCTCTCGCCACGACAAACTTCTATTCCCCTCCTTCTACTGCGGTATGATACTTGTGCCCCGTACTCGGGAGGTACGAGGAAGGTGTTGGTGAGGGTGCATGCCTGACAATCGTCCCATTTCGTAGCCTCGTAGCTACCGTGTTCAAGCCACGTTGGCTACCGGTGAAAGGGTATTATCACCGAGATCCCAAACTGCAAGCTCCTATCCAGTTGTGAAATGGACAAATCCCCCAATAGCATTCATGAAATCTACAAGACCTAACTCAACAATTCCAAATAAAGGCTTGGGTATACACGCCAACGCTCCACATGACTAGTACGATAGACAAATAGTCTAGCACGGTACTCGTATCATAAATGCACTTCAGACACAGTCCCCAAGAAAATTACAGGTACCGTACACCCTCGTATGATACTTTCGACCGCAACTAAACAAAACAGGAGTCACAAATTACCAACAAACCTTTTCAACACGTACAGTACACCCACCGCCACCAGCGAGCAAACCAGCACACTACAGGACCAGGGATAAATTTACACAGAATAGAGAGTAAGGAAAAACACAACTTCCTACATACCCCAGCTTTTCTTCTTAAGTACCTCTCACTCACAACCCCCAGTCAAACCCAAAATCCTCGGCGAAAAACAAATTCCTTCTCCTCCATTCCTTATCCCTCCCATCCGTCTCCCCAGAGCCCTCACCGTCAATCACCCCTCCATCCCCGCGCTTAACAAACTCTTCCAAAAATCCAGGACTCCGGACTCTCTCCTCACCATTACAGAACAAATGCAAGACCTTGAAACCGGCTTTCCGACCAGGCACCCACTCCCCCACCCTCGCTTCTCTTAGTTCCTTAACTAGCTTTGGTATCTCCTTATCCGGGTCCACGTTCTCCGCCGGACTCTTCCACTGATTCGCTGTCCGGGGCGCTGTGCCTAGGGATTCCTCAGCGTTTCTGACAACTTTGGAAATAGTCCTTATGTTCGGCGTAGCTACCTCGCGGAAGAAGCCGTGTTTGGGGTTATCCCGGAGGTCGAAGACGGCCTTTGTTTGTCGGAGGAGCTGCTTCATAGCAAAGTCTACTTCTTGATAGTCGCCGGAGATTTTCGGGGATGCGGGGTGGGGCGCTGGGGCTGGGAGAGGTGCGCCAGGGCTCTTGGGGATTAGCATTGAGTCGAGGACTGCTCGGCGGAGGGGCGGCTCCCACTCACGGGTGAGGCCTGCTACGAGATCGAGAAGTTCGTTGCCGAGGCTTGAAGATATGGGGAAACTTAGTGACTGGAAAGCCGTTGAAAGCCAGGAGAGGACGTGGAGGAGGGAGGTTGTGGAAGCGGTGGAAATTGTATCTAGTAGTGTCAAGTATACCAGTGAGTGCTGCATTAAAAGCATGTGATTCTCAAAAATCTCGTCTCTTGTGCGAGGGTCCAAAGCTGACTGATAATTCTTCACTACCTCTGGTTCCAGATATATATCGTACACTTTGGTGATAATATCTAAAGCTTCTCTCTTGGTCTTGGGGCCCGATTCCCGAACCTGGGTGACCGTCAGAATCGAGTCGATAAGGTGAGATTCAAGCGAATGAAGCAAAAGGCCCTCAGCGTATTGGCCAGTAACGGAGAAACCGAAGATGAGAAACTTCCGATTCATGACTTGCATATGGTGACATAAGCTTGTCGGATCTTTATCGTTTGGTCTGCCGTAATGCTGTTTCAACAGCTCCAATAGAAAGTGTTCGCGAATGTCAAATAATTGGAGCACCGGGTGAATGTTGTGAAGGATGGAATCTGGCAGGGCTATCGATTTGGCCTTCCTCAACGCCAAGACAAATTCAAGGTTCCCAGCCCACAACCAAAGCCTATTGCCGGGGTTAGAACCCTTCAGATGCTCCCGCTCGATACCAAGGTACTCGGTTACCATTTCAAGTATCGATAGTTGCTCCTCGATTTTCTTAGTGCTCACACGTTTCATACTTGGCATGGGAAAAAGATCATCTTCGCATACCCGAGAAGCGGGCTGCTCTCCCTGGGCGATTTCACTTTCATCTACCCTTGGCACCCCTCGTACCCTAGAAAACGTGGCGAGGTAAGGCGGCTCAGTGTTCACCTCACTCTCACCGAGGATTTCTCCGATTTTGGGCCAGAGCCTCCTCATGGCACGCCAAACGGCAAGCCTTGATTGATTTTTCCAAAATATTTTACCATCCTGGTCGGTCAACAAGAGCCTGGAATCGTCCTCTGTTCCCTGGGCAGCCGCTGGGTTCCTGGGCCACGTTGGCCCTGGGGCGGCAGAAGTGTTGGGTTGGGCAAAATAATAGTCGCCGTTTGGCGCAGATGTGGAAGTGTCGTAACCAGGAGTGGCGTTTAATGCAGATTGGGCAAAGCTGTAGGGAAAATAGCTCGCAGGAGGATAGGCTGAACCTGAAGCCTGCTCTCTATTGACAGAAGTTAAAGGGCGTGGGATAGGAGGCACGGAAGAAGCCGGGATAGCAAGGGCAGTGTGAAGATACTTTTCACGGCGAAAGGTACACGAGGTTTTCACCATGGCCTTAGTCAGTACTGGTGTTGATAAAGGCAGTCTAATGATAAAAGGGATTGTGGCGCAGGGTGCAAAGTTGTCAGCCCTTAGATGATCCTTCGGTGTAGGGTGATAGGTAATTTGAGATATAACAAATGAACGTTTTCCCTCTAACGGGTTGGGACGATCAACACCCACTGGCCTAGGCTCTGTCGGAACAGATTTCCGCTTTGATGCCCGCGAGTTGATCCGTGGAGCGCCTGGGCCTCGGACCTGCAGGTCTGATCCACCCATCTCCGTACGCAGCTTCTTCTTGATGTCATCGCTTATGACCCGGAGAACTGGGGAAAATCAGCCCTAGAAGCACAGACCCCGACGGGAAAGGTCGTGTCGAACCATTGTCACCAATAACCTTGCCTTCGCTCCCAACGCCCAAAGCACGGAGCGAATTCAAGGGCCCTTTGCGGACACCCTGGGCGTAAAGATACAGTCCAAGCCATTTCTGGAATTTATTTCTCACCTGGGAGCTTGCAAGAAGCAACAACATAATAGTGACCGTAAGTGGGGGGTTTGAGGGCGCCCCCATCATTGACCACGAGGCTGTGGTGGGGCTTGTATCCGCCTTTCGCCGCTTCGACAACGGTTGCGGGGCCGATTCGTTCCCTGTGGAAGCTGCCAATGCCTTCGCCTCCACCCATTCACGGTCTGAAGACGAGAGAGTTTCGAGTAGACGCCAAAGAAGGGGGGCCTTGCGTTCGCATTGCCGTTGGACTTTGGCGAGATCGAAGTTTTCAAGACCCTCCTTCAAAATTTCCCCAGTAGTTCGACCACGAGACTCGGTAGAATTAGCTCGTACATCGACATTAATCTATAGTTTATTGATTTAATGCGTTAGGGGAAGTCAGGAGATTTTTTCTTTGATCATGAGAGTAGCAATTTCACAAGGCCAAGGGGAGGTACGAACACCGCCCTTGACAAGACCAGCGTCAAACTCGTCTTTAAACACTCCACCAGCCCACGACACAGCAACCTCGTCACCACCGTTCTCCCTAGCACGCTTCGAATTCATAAAAATTTCGAGAACAGACCTGATGCCGCCGTGTGTGTAAAACAAACTCACCCGGCGTCGAACAGTAGAGTCATCACTGTTGAACAAGCGAACAAGGAAATCAGAAATGGAAATGAAGCCGAGTGATTTTAGCGAATCCAAGACAGCCAAGAGTCTAAGTGGCTCAGGGGATTGGGCACCTAGCGACCCGGGGCTGTAAAGTGGGACCGAATCATCGTGTTGATGAAGGTGATCATGATGGGGCTGCTGCGGCTGGTGTTGTTGATGTGGTTGCTGCTGTTGGGTGACTGGAATTGGGCCGGAGGTAAAGTGAAGAGTGGATGGAGGAGGAGGCGGAGGAGAATGCTGAACCGAGATGCGATATTGTTGTGGTGGTGGTGGTTGCGGTTGTGGTGTTAGAGGGGGGGGTTCCCCCCGACGTCGAGGCATGTTCCTATGGTTCTGGTCCTCTCCTTTGCGTCAAGGGATTGCGGGGACGAATCGTATGCAATCAATGATAGCGCTAGGGGTGGTCCATATGACAGAGATTTCAGGTGTAATTGAAGAAATTGGAGAGCATAGCGTTTGACCAATGGACAAGTGGGAGACGCGTTGTTGATGTTCATCTTGATCCCTCCCATCTCCACCCTTATTGCTTTCTTTTTCTCTTCCCCTCCCACTCTTACTTGCATCGATCCCCACTCACACGTACTCGTACAGAATCGAGGCGCATACAAGCATCTCCGCACACAAAGAGTCGTTACACAACAGCTCGGCATAAGAGATTTTGATGCGTTCCTCTACTTCTCGAGTAGTTCTGTTGGGTACGGTGCTCGTGCACGCAAGACCTCCGATCCCGAGTTACTCAATTGAAATACATCTTCTGACATGATATGGTACATACCGGTATGCGATACCGATATCGGGCAAGGTAAATACCGGTACTCGCAGCAGCAATCTCCTGCCAATCCCGTCAAGTTAACCTCCTGACCTCTCGCAGCTGTACGCGAAGTCATCGTAGCCGGCTGCATGAGAGCGAAAATACTCGAGTGCCGTACTCGAGTACTGTACCCAACGGAAAGAAAGTAAACTCAGCCGTAAGGAATGGAACCGCTATTAAAACTGCTGGTATTCTACCCTCCACCGGTCTTGTTTTTGGTCATATCATCAAGTATGAAACCTGGAACTCGTGATCGGCGAGAATGATACCTTTATTGTTTGTGAGATAAGATCAAGATAATACCGATATCTTGGTCAAGATGATCTAATCTCTTGGGAACAGGGTTAGGTTTTTTATAACACCACAAGGAGATGCGAGCCCATGTTCCTTGTCAAGCCAAGCTTTAACATTGAAAGGTAACTTTAGTCAGACAGGCAAAATATAAAAGACTCAAAATGAATCATGATGGATACCGATGGGTTGTGGTAGGAAGACCTCACTAAGGCACCTATCAGGATGCCTTCCCTCAGACAGCACACCGCCTTGGAAGTGGTGAGTAGCATCAGGCACAGACCATCCAGTATAGTTTGTGCCATGCATCAGTATCATACCGGTTGTCGCCCACTCAGGACCGTCTATACGTACCGTCCCGGTCTTGCAAGCTCTATTGGAGCGAACCCTTCTGGTTATTTTGCCAGTTTAGGAGTTTGCAGCCCTTGGGCACGATTTCTTATCCGCTTTGGGATATCGTCCCAACATTTCCCTGCGTCCCACAGAAGGCCTGCCGCCGGGTCTTGCGCAGAACAACGTGGTAGCGAGATCTACAGCATATGTAAATTATCCGTTAAACTCCCATCAAAAATTTGGAGCCACACCGCATCAGTAATGCCTGTGCGGAAAGGGGCCACTCATTAAAATTCTCCACAGCTCTGGATGAGTTCTTTCCCCCGACTGTTATAATCTGAGATTTTCTCACCGACGCTTCTCACTTCTGCTTTGGCGCATAACAAGCCTGGGCAAATTCAATCTCTATGTGCAGACGAGAACTTTTAACGACAGCCCTAAATCAGCCTTCCAGGGATTTTCTCGGGCCACAAATCGACCAATCTCGAGATCTTCCGGAGATGTGAATCAGATTCCTCTTTCATGACCCGTCACTCGCGGTTGTTCTAGTGTGTCTTCTATGCAAGGCCAAGCATGTTTGTGTGCAGCATATCACGTGACGCTTTTCAATAGATCTACCACTCCCACAACCCCCAGTCTCCTTTCCCTACGAGATTCTACCTGAACCTCCCACCTAAACCACCACTCTTCGCCTCAGCAAATGTGTACCGGAGCGAACCTTCAGTTCGGTGCGATCCTTGCCCGAGTTCGCATCGCCTCTAATTTTGTCCCCACACTCACTCCCTAAGGCTTTTGTGTGCACTGTACATTATGTGCAGTGTGAACTCTCTACTGTGAATGCGCTTGACGCAATGTGCATTCGGGCTCAAAGACATGGATTGTGCGAAGGGTATGGTAGTCCTCCTCACTCATTCCCTTTCTCTATATATTTCTGTGATGGAAGAGCGTTTGTGCATCATCACCATCGCCATCTTTCAGTTTCATTTTAAGTGCTCTATACCAGACCCCGCCGACCCGGCTCACTCTGCCTGTGACGTTTCATCTTGTTCTAGATTCTCGTTTCCGTTCTAGACACTCAATTTCCAACGCCTCTCTGCCTTCCTCGGTCTTTTCTACAGGCCGATTTCTCTTGAGATATAGAGGCGCCGGCACCATCCCATCTAGACCACCCCCATCACAGAAATTATTTCTTTATATCCTGTAACCCCCCACCTTACGTTCAATGCACGCACGATCGATCTAGCTCACTATCTACTTAGACATACCCGCTGGTACTAAATATGTCCTGCCACGAGTACCAGGAGGTCGGGGCTATTCTCCGAGACCCCGGATATACCCAAGACCTCTTCCACTGCTTTCAAAAGGTCCTCGATGAGCGCCTTAAAAGCCGTTATGGCAACAAATTTACAGGGGTGATCAACGATGACGACTCCTTCCTCCTGCTACTCCGAGATATGGTCGCGGCGCACTCAGACGCACAAGCAGAAAGCAGCGCCATATGCCCAAGACACACCGGCGAGCAACACACCGAGGGCCAATACTTCGAGGAGAATTGGCCCAGCACTCTAAACCCTCCAAATCCGGAATTAGCAAGACTTAACACTCTTTTCTTCGGTAGCGTGGATTGCTCCTCGTCCCTCTCCAGGGCGGAAAGCGTCCAGCAAGCAATCGCGAATGTGGACCAACAACTGCCTGAGGATACAACCATGTCCGATTCCCACAGCCAGAACCAACTGCAGCAGCAGGCCCAACCTCCGGCATCGCCGCCACCAGAAATGCACGGGACCAACACGGCTCATCCACAAAACCAACAGATGGGCACGCAACAACTCTTCTCCCAAGTCTTCGGCCAGAAAAACGCTCGACAGCCCACCGGGAACCACACCTCCGACAGCGGGGAATCTTCCGGCGCTCAGTCCGACATTTCATTCACTAGCAGTCGTAAGCCGAGCGGAAAGCGGGTAGCAGGAAGGTGGGCCTGCCCCGTCGAAGACTGCCCGAAGAGGGGCGAACTTATGCAGAAGTGCCGTTTAGAGTAATTTCCCCTCCCCTTCTCTCTTCCCATTTACCCTTCGCATGAGGTACTGATGGAGAGCTATGGATACAGTGACCACATGGCGCGCCACCAACCCGAACGTCGCACCCACTGTCCTAGTTGTGATAAGATTTACCTGCACAGCCGCACGTGCAATGAGCATCACAAAAAGGCGCACGGAATGGACTTGAAGAGTGGGTATGAGCGGCGGGCATATCTATTCACACAACAGGCCGCCAGCCTCGGGGATATGGAGGGGTCTTTCACCGAGGAGGAGGCAATGGCGGGGGTTACGACGCACTAATTTGGGGATTTCGTTTGCAGGAGGAAAGTTGCCTTTTTTCATGATCGTAATATTATGGGGGGGTTCCTTCGTATTTCTCTCCACCTATCTGTCTTTTGTCTGCGCTGCATTCTTCTGGTCCAGTCTGGTTTTTGTTCTGCTTGGTTTTGATCCCTTACTTGCTTGTTTGTTTGCATTTTTACATGCTGGGCGGGGAGTTGGACATGTTCCTGGCGAGTAGAGGTGGCTAAAATATTTGTTTCTGTTTTTATTCCCCTTGTTACTCTAACTATCGTAATTCTTCAACATTTTTGTTTTACCCTCCCCCCCCCATTTATCCCACCTTACCCACTTTCACTTCATCACTATACCCCCCCCCCCCCCCCCCCCTTTCCCCTCCCCAAACCCCCCC
>NW_003298795.1:172879-203490 GCF_000151645.1 Tuber melanosporum
GGGGGAATATTTTTTAAAACAACGGGCCCCCAGCTTGGGGGATAGGGGGGGGTTTTTCACGGGGGGGGGGGAAAGGGGGGGGGTTAGGAGGCATAAATTGGGGGTTTTGGTTGGGGGGGGAAAGGTTGCTTTTTTTCAGGTTGGAAATTTTGGGGGGGGGTTCTTTGGTTTTTTTCCCCACTTTTTTGTTTTTGGTGGGGGGGGATTTTTTGGGGCCCGGTGGGGTTTTTGTTTGGTTGGGTTTGGATCCTTAATTGGTTGGTTGGTTGGCATTTTAACAGGGGGGGGGGGGGGTGGGAAAGGTTCGGGGGGGGAGGGGGGGGTAAAAATTTTGGTTTTGGTTTTTATTCCCCTGGTTATTTAAATTTTGGAATTTTTTAAAAATTTTGGTTTTCCCCTCCCCCCCCCATTTATCCCACTTTACCCATTTTCATTTCATCACTATCCCCCCCCCCCCCGCGCCCCTTTTCCCTGCCCCAAACCACCCGAGGGGGGAGAGAAAAAACAGAGTTCTGTCGTCTAACCATTTGTGCCACACCGAATTTGTACAAGTATAGTACGAGTAACGTATATTTATACGAGTGATGGATTATGCTTACACCTTCTATTATTTCTGCATTTTTTTGTCCCCTCTTTTACCATCCATCCTCCGGATCGCTTTTTAGTTAGTTAGTCTAGTCTAGTCCAGTTCATGCACAATCATGACAGTAGCCTCCCGCTCAACCCTCCCGACCGGGAGAGCCGCGCGGGGACTGCTTGTCCTAATATCATATTTGATCATCGCATCCGCATCGCCATAGCTGCACAGTACAGCCCTGCGTAGTAAATTATGAACACAGCCAACCAACCAACCAACCGCAGTCGCAATATGACTTCACGGAGGAAGAAGAAAAAATCCCCGCTAAGTCCAACAATGCCCCCCCCACCCCCCCGGGAAACCCTGTGAGTGAGTAAGCATGCAGGAACGAAACAAAGGAAACGTTTCCATAGCCAACCAGCACAAGGAGATATGTTTCGGATCTGCATTCTGCTAGATATGCACTTTAGCAGCCAACCAGCCATCATCTCTGGTAGATGCACTACAGCCTTGCTGCGCTCATCGATATCTATCGTATCTACCCGCACGGACACACTCCGTGCACAGATGGGATAATTTAGATTAGACCAACGTACGTTCAGGAATCATCACGCTGAACGGAAAGGACCAAGTGTTCGTCCAAAGCCTTTCGCAAGCCTTAATCAGGGGGATTTATGTTTCGCAGATATGGTAACATATCGCGGCGTGAAGGGGGGAGGGAAGGAAGGAAGGACATCAGGCTGAGGAAATACTCACACTCGCAACTCACAAAGTGCGGCAACGTGCCCTGTGCTATTCTGTGCTGTGCTATGTGGTTTGTGTGCGACTGTTCTGCTTGTTCTGTGCATAGACGTCGGCGGTTGTGTGCATTTTTTTTGCTTTTTCGTTGAGGGTGGTATTGGTGCATCGGGGAAGCGGTGGGGGGTGGGGAGCGACCATGAGATGAAAAGGTGAGGAGTGAAATGACGGCGAAAGGGATAGTGAGGCGCTGCTCTCGGGTAGGTCTGAGATACTCGGATAGACTCGGGGATAGCGTTCATTTCTCTTCTCGCGGGTCTGAGTTCTCCGAAGCCCCCCCCTCCATATCGCTCCCCTTCCATCATAGTGCGTGAAGAGGTGATATTTCCGGTGCCGTTGGGGCTTGAGCGGTAGGTGCTCGTCCACTCGGATGGGGTCCGCGCTGTGATCATGACTCCTAGAGGTTTCTATTGTAGTACGTACCTTTCTAACATTGGCTGGTAATCGGGGGATTGATAGGCTCAGATAGGAGAGTTATAAGCACGAGACATAAAATTTAGACCCAGAGGGGAAAGTGCTTAAGAGTGAGGCGTAGCCCATAGCCAGCGGGCCACCTCCGTACCCGGCGTCCTTCGGAGGGGAAGAGCAGGATAAGGTGTGGTTGAAAGAAGGTTATTTTCAACAGACCTGGGTGATGCCCCGCGAGTACCCCACTTTCCCGACAGTTTCTATATGGAGAGAGAGATCCTAGCTTTGCCTTATCTAGATATGCTAGTTTAATTTACCGACGCGGTAGATCTCCTTTAATAGTTTATTGGCGCTGCCGCGCGCTACCGGTAATATTGTGGGGGCCCCGGCTGGAAGTGGTTTTTCCCTGGAACTGATGGACACCCTAATTCGTCCTCACTAATCCAGAATTACTCAGTTCAAGCATACCCACTTCGCTACGCCTCTAATTTCCCGATTGAGGGACAAAAGGCCTTGAGAGGGGTTAGCGCCTTCCGGTCATGGCATAGTATTAACATTAATGGCGGGTATATGAAATCCCGATAGCTCGCAAAACTAAACCTATCCTGGACGGACGGAGGTAGCGAACCGCAAGCCTCTCCATGGGAGTGAGTTCTACTCAACGATGAGTCCCAATCGTTGTCCTACGCGCCGGGAATTTCCCCACAAATGCTGACGATCCCATGCCTGCTTCCTGGTACAAATCCGATTCCGTCCCAGATCCCAGGCTTTAGCTGAGGCCATGATCATTAATCTATCCGAGCTGCAGATCCAGAACCCTTCGCCCCATCGAAGGCATGTGGAACGCATTTCTGCATCATCCGAGAAGCTGGTTTCCCTAATTGCAAGATCTTGCATCTACCGTCACCAGTGCTTGACTTAGCTTTCACATGCCCCTTTCGCCCGTCTATATCATGGGCCATGCCTTGGAGGGTTTGAGTTGACGTACAGTATACTGTGCTTCTACCAAACATGCCTGTTCCTAGTTGAAGATGTGTGACAATAATATTCTTGTCGACCCATGCATAGGCAATAGATGAAAGCCGAGGTCCGATGCATGCTTGGTCACTGACAAGCGGGTTAAGCCACGCCGGAGACCCGTTTCGAGGCGGGACAGCCTTTCGGGAACCGAAAGGGCCCTTGGATATGTCGTCACGCAAGTGAGCTGAAACCTTTTGGCCTACTGGTGGGACTATTCTAACCCATTCGACTTGATTCAGAGTTTTTTGTTGCAAGGGCCGGAAATTAGGTTGCAGGGGGTATATACCTTCTGTGGAACCGACTAGTTATCTCTAAAGAAGCCAGCTTCTATACCACCAGCAAAAGGTAGTCCCGCGGAGAAGGGCAAAGAGGTCTTACACGGAGACAGGCCCGAAGAGACAGGGGGAGAAAGAGAAAACCCGGAAGATACATGATGACGGCAGCAACAAGGATCCTGATCCCGGGGGTTGGACCCGGTACTTCTTCTATTGCTGGAAAAGCCGGTGCCAGGATGGTGAATACTCACCGACACTCCCCGGTCATTAAAGCAAAGGAGAGTGTTTTCTTATTATTTACAGAGTCCCGCCCATCCCAATCTCAGCTGGGTACAGTACAAATGTGTTACAAATACTGGGATGGCGAACCACCAACTTTGTTCAGCAGAAGGTGGCTATGATAATTCCACATCCCATAGCGGGCCGAGTTACCATATAGGCTCAAATCAATAGATAACGAGATCGGGAATCCAAAATCCCATTCCTAGCCAAAAGGAGGCCAATCCGGAAAATCACCAGTCTCATGAGACAACAGAAAAAAGAAAAGCACAAAGCGCCTCACCGGGTACATACTCGACTGACCCCAACATGCTTGCGTGTGACGGTACCATACTCAGTTCTCACCCCCTCCTACACCTTACGAACCTAAAAGGCTACTTAAGGTTTATCCGGAACGCCGCATTAGAAAAGAAAAGATTTTCTTTTTCCTTTTTTTTTTTGCCCATACAGCATACACCCAGGATATGAAAAAGCACAGCTCCGAGAAAACAGCGGGTAGCATACACTGTTTTACCAAAACGGTGATGGCTCCGGATGCCTCACGTCCTTGAACTGGTCGTGATCGACGGTGTCCCGACTCTCGTTCCCGTGCGCTACCGAAAGGTGCGGTGCGAATACGGTGGCCTATCTATTTTCCCAATATCGCGACTTCACATTCCCGCCAGCTCAGAAATATGCAGGCCATCGCGGCAAATTTGCCAACTGTAAGTAATTCTGTGGATGAGCGAAATCCGGTTAGTTTCGTGCGGTGCCTTGCTTGCCCCGCCCCGGAGCTTACATTCGGGTGTTAGCCTCCGGGATGATAGCATAGGCTCAACACCGCCACCACCAACCGGCGCCCAACAAACGACGTTGTGGGGGGATTCGGGGGTTTCACCCTCCGGTGGGGGTGGGTGTCTCTTCTTGCCTAGAGATGGGGGGCCGCTGGCACCGTACACAATGCATTAGTGGAAGAGAAAAGAAGAGGAAAAAACATGACAAGTCTGCCTGATGGTACACCCCGTTGCTATATTTGGTACCCCTACTCTCTCGAAACTTTGGCCTTCACCCCCTGAACTGTACGGCGTACCCCCAGATATCCAAAAAGAAGCCGCCCCAAAGCAGATATTCAATAGCGAGTGATATTCCGTGATCAGAGACATTGGCGAGCCCTGCGACAAGGGTTACTTGTTCCACAGGATTATTTTTCACTGTTGTATAGAAACTGAAGAAATCCATCCAAGGCCATGGTGTCTTAATTCCGGACCAGTCGGATATCGTATCTCTCGTGATTTTGGTTGGAGAATAATTGATTGTAGTTGATAGGGGCTCGTTGTTTCGAGTCTGTGGTGGTAAGTGACGCCCCGCCAAGACCAAATTCTTGTCTCTCACGGGTGCGGACTTGGCAACTCCATCGGTTTTCCACTGCAAGCCAAACCCCTACTAAGCAAGCGCCAATCTGATGTCATGGAGTATCGCTGCCGCAACATAGCGGATTTGGAAAAGCAGAGGTAAATGATCGGAACGTGGGGTTGGTACGGCATATCTGATCGCTGCTGTAATAGTATTAAAACCAAAAATTATCTTCCCAGGTTTTTGGAACAACTGGGATTGATCCGGTTACAGGTATCTTCACCTCGGCTTATTTTAACGAGCATGTCAAGATTTGGGGGGAAAATAAGCGCAAGTTTTGGGGATTCCGGAAGTGGAAATATTGGAATAAGCTACTTCCTACATGTGCCGTCAGATATATTACTAACGCTTAATAGGAATTTTTCTCCTAAGCCTCGGTGTTCCATAACTGGAGATTCATGAGTGTGTCAATGGTATGAGCGGTCGATCACCTTTCACATACTTGAATATAATCTGGTCAAGGCAGCGAACTCGAATTTCTCGTATTCGTTCCTTTCCCCCCATTTCCGTACGGTGGTTTTTCGCAACACGACGGGGCGCTCTAGGGTGTTGCAGTACGGCTCATGGCCACCCGTGCATTTTTTATGCCAAAAATCACTTTTTTGGTCGCTTTAGAACACTGCTGTTTACCACTCAATTATGATACTGCAAGATCTTGCAAGTATCATAGGAAGGTCTCACCCATTGCCAGCAACCTATCAAAAATCCCGGATGCTTTCATGCAGGCTGGAGTCGTGTGCGAGCTCCCAAAGTCAGGAGTTTTCCAATTGAGTATACTTTTAGAGTTTTTTTTCCTTTGCTCAAATTATGGTATGATACCGCAAAATTTAGAGCTCGTCTGAACGGAGCCACCTCCACTAGACAAGCCCCAGATATATCGGCAAAGTAATGCCTCGGCTTGGCTAGGGGGGAGGCGCGGGGGTATAGTGATGAAGTGAAAGGAGATAAAGTAGGATCAAAGGGGGTGGGGTACAACAAAAAAAGGTGAGGAATCAGATCGAGGAAGGAAAATAAGAAAAGAAGCAAAGATATTTTAACCATCTCCCCTATGATAATATTATTAAAGTATAGCACTTTATTAATAACTCCATGAACCAGTGATCTGTAGTATCATAATAGTATAATTATTCTAAAATTAATAACTACTAAAGTGTTTATTTTTGGGAATTGGGAGTTAGATTCTAAGGTCTCTTTGCATCTTTTTATTATACTTTGCAATTTTAACATGCATTTCTCATTATATCGTCCCATGCCCTCCGCTGTTTTTCTGTACATTTTTTACATGGCATTGTTTCGGACACCGGATACAGTGATATACCGGTATACTTAATGCCATTTTTTTTCTTTTTTCGGAAATCAGACCCGTTTAGCGTTCCAGTGAAATGGCGTTTTTTTCTTGCGGATGGAATATTTTAACATTGTATCGTACTTGGTTATAACTCACGATGCAAGATTCCTACCGGACCTGGGTTTCCATCACTGTATCTAGACATCGATATTGTTCTCTATACTCCTGTGTTAAAGGGATTTGAGTTTTTTAAAGGAAAAATAGTTTGTAGGATATTACTGTGCTGGTGATATGTCGTCCAAAATTTCCTACTCTGGAAAAGGGGCGAAACATACACCAAGAGACTAGCCCTCCGAGACAAATAAAAAAGAAAAGAGAAACACCAGACCTTACTAGGAGAGGCAACTACAACGTCCTATCACATGGTCTGATTATTCGAGTTCTTACGGTAGTATGGCAAACGGAGCCTAAATATATAAAAATGCCATTTCAATGCGTGTGCCAAAAACGCATCCATTTATTTATATTTTTATGGGAAAAAAAAATACCAAAAAGGTCAGAAAGGCGCCGTTCCTTTGGCGTGCCAAGCAGGGCTTTATTTTTTCTTCCCCACATGATTATGAAAAAATTATGGCGGGCGGCCTGTTGTGTGTATTGGTATGCCCACTGCTCATACCTCTTTTTCAAGCCCATTCCGCGCGCCTTCCTGTGATGCTCATTGCACGTTCGACTTTGCATGTATATCTTATCGCAACTTGGTGTGACGATCGGGTTCGCGGAGTGCTGTGCAGTCTCTGTATCCGTAGCTTTCTATCAGCGCCTCATACGAGAGAAAATGAGTAGCGCAAGTGGGAAGAGAGAATGGGGGAGGGAGAATTACTCTAAACGTCACTTCTACACAAGTCCACCCCCCTTCGGGCAGTCTTCGACGGGGCAGGCCCACCTTCCGGCTACCCGCTTTCCTCCCCGCTTACGCTGCTAGCGAACGGAATGTCGGGCTTGGCATGGGAGGATTCCCCGCTGTCGGAGGTGTGGTTCTTGGCGAACTGTCCGGTATTTTTCTGGTTGAAGACTTCGGCCCGGGCGAGGCAGAAGGGTCCCTGCCCGTCGATCCGCTGGCCCTGCGGGTTGCCATCGGGAACTGTGCTGGTTTCGCAGATTTCCGGTGGTGGTGGTGCCGGGGATTTCGCCAGCTGCTAGAGCAGTTGGTTCTGGCTCTGAGGGTAAGACATGGTTGTATCCTCAGGTTGTTGCGATGGCGATCTGATCTGAAGCGATAGAGAAAAACACCTCGTAAACGAAGTCGTAGATGGGAACTAACGACCAGCTCAGAAAAAGGATGAAAGCAATTAAAGATGTTCTGGGAGGGCAGATGCGCGACTAATACGTAATTTGCAGAAAGATATGCATGCCAAGGGACAGCGCACCTCAAACACTGCGCGCAATGCACACCTGCATACTCACTCACAACAACTACTTATGCGCCCTCACAACCATACTTGTGCGTACGCCCTGCTATCGGGGCCACTCTACCAAGTTGCCGATCCACGCTCGTGAACCCCCGCTTGACGATTCCCGCCCCCGAGATGTCATCGGACTACAAGATTTTGAAAATGTTCGTAGTTTACATAATCTGAAGGAATCTTGGCACTGTTACCCCCCCGACAAACCGCAAAACTCGGCCCGAATGCAAGCCGAAACTGCTGCAGGCAAATTTAAAATGGGCCGTTCCTTCGGACATTAGGTTGGGAGATGCCAGCTCTCCCGCCTCGGTCTATAAGATCTCCCACCAAGCCCCGACACAAACAAAAGCTCGAGATTTTCGGCAATCTTTTACACCATTTAACTACTATTTCCAGTCCGAACTCAACGTTAACTAAGATATGCTTAGTCATTTCCGCATTTCAGCGATAGAAAATTCGGGAACCTGAAAAAATACTCAGAAATTACCTTAGTGTTTCCCTAGATAGTGAGCACCCGGCATAATGAGTACCGGCTTACAAAATGCTTTCGACTGCTGTCAAAAATAGCGCAACCTATCCATGGGCGGGTGTTCGCTATGTAGGGGAACACTGTACCTTTTTTTTTGAGAAGCTGGAACAACGCCGAATGACATACCCGCCCTGAAGAAATAAAGAGATAAAGAAAAGAAGAAAAGAACGAAAGAAAAGCTTTAAGTTAGACAACTACAACCTAATATACCGAGGGCGACAAGTCCCAGGATATTCAAACATCAAATTGCTAGCCAGAGTGGTCGCGGTATAGTAGGCAGAATCGCCTGATCTCGGCATTTCTTGAATCTTGATTCGGGCGCATATACACTTCCTCCAAAACATTTACAAACTCCCAAGAAGCTACATAGACATGAGCCCTTAAATGTACTTATCCTTTAAGTTATGCATCTGAGAATTTGTTAATATGTCGAGTGGTATCATACCCGGCCTCACGGATTTTAACAGTTACCCGCGAACTTCCACACACACTACTTTACCACACAGACTACGGAACATTCAGAATTTGTGGTCGCTGTTCCGAGAAAGGAGGTGATAAATCCTTCCCTTCCCTTCAATCACCACTTCCTTTCTCTTCTACTACCCTGCTAATCGCGGAAGACAGATTAAGGTGTACAGCCCGTTGTCGGACCGGACTATCTTGTGGCGGTACCAGTTTCCCCTCCAGAGCCGCCTCGGGACGCATCCCGGCCCCTTTACAGCGCAGCAGGATCCTCCAATCCCCTACCGCAAATAACGGATGGTCCAATTCCTCATATTATGATCCATGCTGGGGGGGATTGAACAGCTCCTGCTGACTTCACATGGCCTGGGTCAATTGCTCCTGGACATATTAACCACATTTCGGACAGGTATTTCACATGGAGTCGGCGCGAGAAGCAATACACATCCCGCCAACACAACAAGTAAATTCGAATCCAATTCTTTTCCCTCTCCCTATTTCTCTCTCCCGGGGTCACCAATGACAGTCCCACCTTCCATCATCAAACATCAGTGCGCGGCAACATCGGAACCCAGTCGGGTTCAAATGCGGTAATCGGGCAGAATGCAGTTTCTTCAAAGGGCTAATCCGAAAACGGATCTAAATAGGGTGCACGGTAAAAAAGAAAAAGAAATACTCCCTTTAGAGGATAGATTGCTACTCTACATCATTGACCGAGTGATAAATGGTGATGACACGACTAAAGTAAAAGTGGGCGTCTGCGGGCACGTCCGGACAACGAGAATATCCGCATAAGCGCCTTGACCCATATCCCCGGGTCCTCATCCTCAACAACAACTCCATGGTTCTCGAGACACATTACTATCCCAACACTGCGGCAGCTGAGGTGTTGTTGCCAACGATTGGAGGGCAAAGAACCATTTCTATCGGGGGGGGGAGTTCACTCCCGCCACTCAAAACTACTATACCAACATGAACGACCCGATTGGGGGGATCCAACCGGCTCGCCAAACACCGTTCAGCATAGTATGGAGCATTGAACGCCTTATAAGTGGGGGCGGGCACGATACACCCTCCGGGAGGGAAGTGGATGACATTAGCCACGAATACCCGTAGTGGAACACGAGAAACTCCTCTCTTTCTTTCCGATCAATGGAATGCTGAAAAGGGGGAGATTTTGCGGTGGTGAAAAATATGGCTGGCCTAATAAGGCAGTTTTGATACGTCGGGCACTGTGCACTGCATTGATGGGTTAATAATAGGAGTATAACACGTCGCTATTCATGATGATGTGAGAATCCCGCCCGGGGCATTACGGTACCTGACTTTGAAGGATAGAGTCACGGATATCTACATTCCAGCCTGGATATAGTAAGAGTTGATACTTTTTCCGCCAACTGAGGAAACGGTGGAGACTGACGCCACGCTGCTACAAATCGCAAGTAAGAAACATGTAGTGTCACAGTTGAAGTAGTAATTTAAAGTGAACTCTAACTAACCGATAAAATGAAGGGACCGGGGCAATTTCGAGATAAGAGGGAAATGAAAAATGAACGCCCAATAACCCACAGCGAGCTGAAGACCCAAGGAATTTGTGATATTAATATTGTAATGGTGGTGTGGAACAATAACAATAATGCTATCATACCTTGCTCCCACGCCCTAGCCTCGTACCCAGACCCTACCCTAAAGCCTGCACCATCCTCATGGCGGCGCAGCCACCCCACCTCACTCTTTCCCACTTCCACCCTCGCCCCCGGTTCCCACCCCTTCGCTATTAGCCCCAACAAGAACCGTCTCCCCAACCCCGCAGGCAAACGAGCTCGCTGCAATGACGCCGAAGCTCCGCACAAGCCCTAGCAACCCCCCCCGCCGCCAACGAAACATGGCAGAGGCGAGATGAAGCCACAAAAGAAGCACCCAGCGGCAATTGTCAAAGCGGGGCTCAGCGGGGAACGGTCGGATGGATGGGCATGAAATGCAGGAAACCTTGTTATAGCCAACCAGCCCAAGCGAGTATGTTTTAGACCCGCATTATGCGGGATTCCCGCTAAATGCGCACTTTACCAGCCAACTAACTATTATCTCCGGTGGGTACACCGCAACCTTGATAGTTCATCGATATTTCATCGTCTCGATCTACCCGCACAGACTTATTTAGTGCAGAGTTGGGTCAATTTAGACTAAGCAAAAGTACGTCCAGGAGTCATCACGTTGAATAGAACGGACCACATGTTGCTCTAAAACTTTTCGCAAGCCTTAATTAAGGGGAAGTTATGTTGCACGGATACGGTGCCTTATCCTCGCTGGAAGGAAGGAAGGAAGGGGGCTAGGCTAAGGAAATACTTACTCGCGACTCACCAAGTGTCACGTTCTCTGTGCTGTGCTGTGCTACGCTGGTTTGTTTGTGTGTGACCGTTCTGCTTTGTTTTGTGCATAGAAGTCGGCAGTTGTGTGCATTTTCTTTTTTGCTTTTTGATTGAGGCAACCATGAGATGAAAAGGCAAGGAGTGAAATAACGGCGAAAGGGATAGTGAGGCGCTGCTCTCGGGTAGGGCTGAGACGCTCGGATAGGCTGGGGGGATGTCATTCATTTCTCTTCCCTCGGGTCGGGGTTCTCGGCTCTCCGCCTAACCCCACCTCCGTATTGCTCTCTCTTCTCATCACAGCGCGAGAAAAGGTGGTATTTTCGGTGACGTTGGAGCTTGATGACTCCCAGAAGTTCCCCGTACTTACCCTTCTAACATTGGCTGGACATCGGGGGATTGATAAGCTCAGATCGGAGAGTTATAATCACAAAAGGTGAAATTTAGACCCGGTAGGGAAAGTGTCTAGGGATGGGGCGCAGCCCATGGCTAGCGGGCAACCTCCCCAACCGACCCTTCGGAGTGGAAGAGTAGGATAAGGTGTAGTTGAAAGAAGGTTATTTTTTCCAGGCTTGGGTAATGCTTCCCCCTCCCCTACTTTCCCGACATTTCCCAAATGGAGAGAGATCCTCGCCTTCCTTATCCCGATCAGCTAGTCTAATTTACCGGCCGAGTAGATCTCATCTAATGGCTATTATTGGGTCTACCGCGCGCCAATACTGTGGGGGGGTTCTGGTTAGAGTAAGGTACCGGTACTGTAGTTTGTTCCCGGGATTGATCCAGTGTTTGTCAGATCCGTCAGCTTAAGTAGCTTAAGCATACAGGTACGAGTACTCACTCCCGGAAAAACCCTTGCAGTTCGCTATCCCTGGTACGCCTCTAATCCTTGGATTCGGAGACAAGAGGTCTTGAGAAGAGCTAACGCTTTCCTGTCATGGTATAGGAGTCATGGTATTGTATAGGAGTAACTTTCAGGACATTTGGGTCTATCCCGCTTACTCGAAAAGTTAAACCTGTCCCTGGCCGACCGGGTTAGCGAACAGCAAGCCTTTTTACAGTGCTTTTGTGGAACAATGAATCCAAATCGCTGCTCTACGCGCCGGGAATCTCCCCGCAATTTTCTGACCATTTTGAGGTTCGGTGGTACAAACACGATATACCGTCCCGGATCCCAGGTTCTAGTTGAGTCCGTGATCACTAATCTACCCGAGTTGCAGATCTAGAACTTTTTTTTTTCCCGCCATCGAAGCCAAGTATGATAGAACGTCTTTCCGCATTCTCCGAGAAGCGAATTGCCCTAATTGCAAGACCTTGCATCTACCGGTACCTGTGCTTACCTTAGCTTTCACATGCCCTTTCACCGGTCTGTCATGGGTCAGGTTTTCACGTATACTGTGTTTCTACCAGTCACGCCCGTTCCTAGTTGAACATTTGACAAGAGCGCTCTCGTTTGCCGGGACATGGAAGATAGATGAAAGCCGAGGTTCGATGCATGCTCAGTCCCGGATAATCCGTTACCTCATGCGCGAGACCCTTTTAGAGAGGGAGACAGCCTTTCGGGGTCCTTGGATGTGTGTCAGCACGTGAGTGGGCTGAAAAAATTGACCCACTAGTAAGACTATCCGAATCGGTTAGACTTGGTTCAGAGTTTTTGGTTAGAAGTTGGAAGGATCAGCAACTAGATCACAGGGGAGATATACCTTCTGCGGAGCCCAAAGGAATCTACTCCTGCATCACCAAAGAGAAAGTAGTCCCGCGGAGAAGTCAAAGAGGCCTTACACGGAGGCAGGAGGGGAAAGGGAAAGACCGGAAGATATATGATGACGGGGGCAACAAGGATCCCAAACCCCCCGGCCCGGACCCGGGTCATCTACAATGACTGTTTCGTGATTCAGAATCGCCATTTCTACTCTGAGAACTGGGCAAGCGGGTGGGATGAATGAACCGGGTGGGAATCTCCAAGCTCGAATTTGTGAATATGCATTCTTCTCTTGAACAAACCGTCCCCTTTTACCTGCTGTCTCAATGATTGACAACTCTTGGCGCGTTCGGCAACCCAGCACAGCATTGCTAGGGTATTCGTTATATATCCCCAAAACTCAACGATGGTGGAGTATTCGCGTACGGGAGAGAGATATGAGGAGCCCGATCCATGTGCTCTTACAGCTAGAGTACATATTCCAAGTGGTGTATAAATAAAGAGATATGCCATCGTGAGAGGCCGGGTTTTGCTCATGCCATAGGGCTTTCCTACATGCAGTGCGATTGTATCATGCCTAGCTGAAAGCAATAAAAGGATAATTTAAGGAGGAGAAAATCCACCGTGAGATGTATATTTTATTTAACCACTATTAAAAACGCCAGGCAACAGTGGAGGATAGAAGGTGTTTGTCCTAGTTTATCAAATCGTCGGGGATTCCCGTGCTCATACTGTGCTGAGTGCTTCTCCAGTAAGAGATAGTGCGTCTGGACACCTAGAAAGCGACATATTGCAGCTAGTAGTCCGTCCTGTCCTCCCTGAGATCGCCGGATTCCACGACTTAGAGCACTCCCCTAAAGCAGCAACCCCCCCCAACCCAATAATCAACAATCACCGAAGAAGCCACAAAAAAGGGGTAAATAAGGCCAATCGATTCCAAGGCCCACCATCCCTCTGCGGGAAAATTACTTTAATAATATTATGTCCCATTCAGTATGTGATCGATTACGCAGTCATGACCTCTCACTCGACAAATTCATCATTGTCGCCGTCGGATATATGACTTCAATGTGATGACGATCATATATATTGTGGACCCCTATCGTACTTCTCGGAACATCCGGATCCAGGAAGTAACAAGAGTCATGACATGCCGATGTATATAAATACTGCTAGTTACTACAAGGAGAGCTCTGGGTGCGCTGATGAGTAGGGCGACAAGCAAGCAATCGACTCTTTTCTTTTCTTTAAAAAACCGTCTCTACATACTAGTATTGGCTCACCTTCGATCTTTGATTTATCTCTCGCGATCTCCGACAGCCACTATTGGAAAGATTGGGGATTTGGTAATAATGGGAACAGAGGCTTTATGGAGTAAAGCGGATTTGGGGGAAGGGAGGAATCGAATATGAGAAGTACTGCGCAGTGTAGGACTGAATTGGGTAATGGTTGGATAAAAAGGAATGTGTCATACGAGGCGGGGCGGGAGTGGGTTCGGCTGTGAGTGAACCAAGAATTAAAATGGAAGGAAGGAAAGCAAAATATAAAGAGATGTTTTTAGCACTATGGTCCCCTAATGAGTAACCATCCATGTATGTTTAATAGTCACCAGAGCAAAAGAAACTGAGAAACAAATCTCCACCCTCAGAGAAGTCAATTTCCGAAAGCACAGAAAACCACACTTATTTCCCCTCAAGCTTATCACAAAGACCTCTGACAAGCCTAGAACCACAAAGAAATTCTCAAAAGAAAACAGTATATAAGAAAATCTGTGTTGTCACAATCCTTTTTCTTTTCTGCACACACGAACAAAACCTGGTTGAGAAGAAAACAAGCGAAAATCACCTCATATCAATCATCCACCATGTGACGAATAAGCTCACAAACAAACTGTCAAGCCTCTGATCAAGCAACAATCTTCTACCCTCAAGCTTATCGTAAATGCTATAGAGTTCCTCATCTACCAACTTAACGAACTTCTTCATGAATAATCCTTCGGTTCATTTGAAAATTAGCAACCTTCTAGTGAAAAAAATACCAACTAAGGCAAGGTAAATGTAATCTCTGACAATATGAAATAGGGAATTCAAAGCATCAACAAATAGTATAAAAATAAAAAAAAAAGCTCAACTAACTTCAGAAATCACTAGTGCCCCATGGCCAGATGCCACATCTCTGGTATATATTCCCTTAGATTATTATGCACAATTGCAAGGACCTCCGTGTCGCTTTAATAATTTGGAAGGATGTTTGTACTTTCGAGGCATGTAAGAAGCCCCGGACGGTCGAGATTGAAGTTTCACTACCAAGGACCCCTGAACCGTGGATTGTGGAGATTGGGACTGCTTCTCTCGGAGCCACGGAGCCGGAGACTCATAAGATTTGGAGTGCTCTGCAAGGGGCCTATAACCCGTACTCCCTAGATTTGGACTGGTATTCTCAGGACCCCGCAGCCGCAGACTGATGAGATTTGGGCTACTCTATATGCGTCCTCTAAGCCAGACTTTTGAGATTGTGGCCTCTCTACCCAAAACCCAGGAGTCACGGACTGCTCAGACGTTTGCTGCTGAGATTCGGGGTTGCAGAAACCTCCAGGAGAAGCTCTGTGGTTCGGAGAAGCTTTGGTCTCCGTAGTAGAACATTTCTAGATGTAGAGCATTAGACATAGCAGGCCTAGGCAAACTGCCTAAGCCATGACTACGTACAAGCAGTGGAGCGTATGGTTGAAGAATGGCTTGACCAATTCTGGGAAGCTGTCAAGCGGATGGTCCACTAGATTCCATCCTCCACAAACCATGCCGAAAGCTCCCTTAGCACCCGTTTTAATCACCGACAACCCTGGTCTTGCCTTCTCACAGCGCCAGGCCCACACGCCCTTGGTAAACAATGTTCCCGGGCGTCTAGTACGTCTGTTTTTGGGTGCGGACGGGACGGACAGCAGTGCATGGGAGGATGCCCGGGACAGACGGGCTGGCCCTGTAGGTGCCTCAAGATGGGGAACGCGCCAGATCCCTACAGCTGACTGCCGGGGCGGGGGCAGGGCCTTATAGATAGCGGCCGGGTCCTGCAGATGGCGGGTGGAAGATGCCATTTGGACTAAAACTGCAGGGCCTGGGCATCAACCCCTAGGACTGCCGTCTTTATAAAGCCGGACGCCATGCCCTGTAGTACTCACCGACCTTGCCAGGGACGGTTGGGAGCACTGTATTGGTGGGTGACTCTGGGGAGGGGCCTGTGCAACCTTAGTAACTTGAAATATAAGTACCGCAGGAACTTGAATAATTGGACCATGCGCCATGTAGTCCAAAGTTTTCTCCTCTGGAAATGGGGCAAAAGGACACAGCAAAAAAAAACCAACCCCTTACTCCCTCAGCGACTAACTAAAAACAAAATGTTTTACCTTACTGAGAGAGGAAAGCCTCACGGCATAGCACAAATTCTCGTAGTATATGAGAATAATGGGGGATAAGATAAATTCTGCCATGCATTTTCAATTTCCATGGAATACACCAAATCTTTTATCGGTGAGGACAATTGGCCACGTAATAAGACATGATAGCTATCGAAAAAATGGAAGAAGAAACAGAAAAAGGGGTGTTTGAAGTTGTCGCCGGATGTGAGGAACGGGGTTGATCAATGTGGAGGGGGAAGGAGAAGGCGGGGGGGAGAATGGAGAGAAAGGCACGGGGGACGGGACTCAGGATCAAACGCAGGAGGGTAACTTGGGGGGAGGAATCACTAGACTTTTTGTTGGACGCGCAGTCACCTTTTTAACAAGAAAAAGGGCAGCAAAGCCCTGATATGGGCTCACGCACAATTGGGGGACGCAAGCAATCACAGAGTCATTCGAGACTACTAGTAAGGGAATGAAGCGAGTGAAAGGTCATAAACATGATTGGCGGTATCTCGTGTGACGCTTGAGGAATCGAAACTATTCTCTTAGAGTTATTCTTACTTGAGCTTGTGGTGTGAAGGAAGGTGAATATAAAGGAAGGTCAATGCCAAAACTGCCGCCCGAGTTGATACATGGGAAAAAGCCTACTTCTATCATACATGGCCAAAATTCTGCAACATCGCTGACCTGACAGGTGGGATGGGGTAACACTATCATTGGCTACAATTATCGACTGTAAACAGTGAGGCGCATATCGGCTATCAGACATAGCTGTCAAAAGTATGCCGATATATCGCACTCTCACAAAAAGCTACCTGGCTTAGCTTCCATGTACAGTTCTCCGTGAGGACCGATCCATGTATTGGATTGCTAGAATTCCCATTTCTGGGGCCGACCACACCTTCGGGATAAGACTAACAAAGAATAGAGCTCCGTAATTAAGCGATTGCTCATAAAATGTGCGACAGTGCGAGAAAGAACTTATCACGACTGCCCACGATATCTAACACTAAGTCATTACGGAAAACCAAGCAGAGTAACCATAGCCACACTCTGTGGTGACAGTCCAGAACTCTTCCACGATTTCCCTCTGGCTAGTCAGGGCATCTCAGCCTGGTTAAGGATCGGTCATCCGGCGGCCACACCCCAAACCCAGCATCGGCCTCTCTGGAAGTCAGTTAGGCTCGCTTCCAAAACTGGGTCAGGGTTAGCCACCGCATGCCGTCAGAATTTCAGTGAAGGCAGACGACTTACAGACTTGACAGATAGTCCCGTCGAAAGGGTCACCCATAAAAGTTGGTTTGCCGGTAAGTTTCTTCCGGTCGTGCATGTCTCCCTTCCGGAGAAACTAGGTTATTCTCCAGTCAGCCCTTAATGTTTGCTTGAATAGTAATTGTGGGCATACCCAAACCCGCCCGACAGCCTGATCGATCTCAGTCGCCAGATCACCACCTACCCACCAAGGTTAGCAAATAATCAAAGCTGAGAGGAGAGTAAAGGGACAGACAATCCTGTTTGATTCCAATGGTAGAAATATAAGGCTGCGCAACAACAGTCATATCACCAGCTGCCATGGCGACCTTAGCAAGATCACGAATTTCCGTCAGGGCGTTCCGTAAATGGTATTCTCGAGAAGTCGCCATCTTTGACATCATACAGTCCCTAGTCAGAAGGGCTCGCAAAAATCCGAGACATCTTAGTCAGTATAATATTATTGAAATCAATATAGTACTCTATACCAGAGGGGTGTGCCTTACCATTGTGGTGCCAAAACAGCCAAAAAAAAAAAAAAAACACTTGAAGAGAAAGCTTCCCTCCTTCGAGGAATAATCCCTCCGGAATCTTTCAAGGAATTGTGTGACCCCCATGACAAATGGAGTTGCTATCATAAATGCAGAGGGGCGGCATAAGAAAGATTGGCCTTTCCTTTATTTTTATCATAATTCCTCAACGCAAGACTTGTAGGTTTTCAGGCTTCTTAGAGGGTTTTATTTTATTTTATTCAGATGATACCGTACTTGCCTTACTCCAATGGTCTTGTGAACTGGACAGATTTGGGGTAGTTATGTACAGTATGATACTATGCCTGCTGCACAACAAACCAAACCACACCAGACCCCTTGCTGATACAAGCACCGACCACTCTCTGTTGTCAGAAACGGTTATTTTCAGAAAGTTAAGGTAAGGGTTTTGTTTCAGGGATTTGGGCGCCCTAGTGATGGGATATAGCGGAACCAGCAGTAGTGTAGATGGTCTGCAAAAGAAACAGATGGCGACAACTTGGTGGTATTGAGAGAAATTAGTGAGGGGAGATAAACTGATAGCTTACAAATATATAAGATGAGCGTCTCAAAGCTTAGTGTCTATTCCTACCCATTTCCTGTAATGGGCCTTACCATACATCGCCACCCAGAAAGATAAAACAAACATTAACGAGTAATAATGAAGAAAATAACATGAAAGGAGATGATATGTATCAAATCTAACGGGAGCCCCAAAAAAGGAAAAGGTGAAGGGGAAAAAGGATCAAATGTAGATGAATAGCAAATGACGAGCCGAAGCAGGAAAAAAAAACACCCTCCATCAAAGTCCGCTAACATTACTCGGCAATTACCCATGGAGCAGGAATATTTTAGGTCATGAGGAAGGAAGACTATAAACGAGAAAAGCCAAAAGACGAACGAAAGTGATGGTAAAATACCGGTACATCGGTCGACCGCAAGTCAGAACTGATTGAGCATTTCTAGGGTGGACGTCAACTTGGAAAGAGAGTCTTTGAAGCCCGGCACTGGTTCCGGCTCTTTGGGGTCTGCCAATGGATGTGCTTGTTCGCCATTGATGTCTATGAATGTCAATATTAAGATTATCAGGGGGTCTGAATGGTAGACCCACCACACTAGGCCGGGAGGGATGCCTAGCCGACACGATCTGTTGGGTCAGAGTTGACACCGTCTCGTTCAAGTAGCATCCTTACGACTTTACCATATCCTTTAGAGAGCCCTCGACAGTGGTGTTTGGTTCGCACTATCTGTCGTGGTGGCGCGGACATCTCTCCATTCTAAAAGCGTCTTTACTACATTCTCATGCCCGTTCTCAACAGCCCACAAGAGCGGCGTCCGGTCATACCCGGTGTCTACCCGGCCGGGATTGACACCCTCTCGCTTCAAAAGCATCTTTACTATCCCCTCATACCCGTTCCCAGCGGCCCACGAGAGTGGCGTCCGGCCATATTCGGTGTCTGCCTGGTCGGGATTGACATCCTCTCGCTCCAAAAGGATCTTTACTACCCCCTCATGCTCGCTCTCAGCAGCCAACGAGAGTGGCGTTTGGCCATATTCGGTGTCTGCCTGGTCGGGATTGACATCCCCTCGTCCCAAAAGTATCTTTACTACCCCCTCATGCCCGCTCCCAGCAGCCAACGAGAGTGGCGTTTGGCCATATTTTGTGTCTGCCTGGTTGGGATCGACATCCCCACGTTCCAAAAACATCTTTACTATCCCCCCGTGCCCCTTCTCAGCGGCCCACGCGAGTGGCCTCCGGCCATATTCGGTGTCTGCCCGATTGGGATTGACATCCTCTCGACCCAAAAGTATCTTTACAACCTCCTCATGCCCTCTTAGAGCTGCCCATGTGAGAGCGGTAATCCCTATGCTATCGGTTGCATTAATACCACATTCCTTTATCTTTAATATAGCAGCAACTATCCCCACGATTCCGATAAATGATGCCCCATGGAGCCCTGTGAACCCGGTAGGCCCTCTAGCTCCGCCAAAATAAGGGCCTATGTTCCCATACCCATTGTAATGCGATAGCATTAATTGGGCAGATATATGCCCATCAAATCCATCAAGAAGTCTCAGTGCAAGCGCCTTCACATTTTCTGTAATCTCCCTTCTTGTGTGCTCCCCCCAGTAGTAGGAAGCATATTCTAGAAGTGGTGTTGTTTCAGGATCCGAGTAAAGTGTTGGTGAGAGATTCCGGACACATTCGAAATTGAGGTATGTCAAGCAAACCTCCGCAATTGATGAGTGGGGTCTGTGGAATAGGGTTGGATCACTTGAGAGATACTCTTGCAGAGTAAAGTGCACCAGTCGGACAGTGGACGAAGATGCCTCAACCGTGACAATGTTGGACGGAAGTGTTTCTTGGCTGCTCACCGCATGTTTCCCCTATGGCAACGACTTCACAACCCTAACCCTCTTGGTATCAACTACTCCGACGCCTCTATGTTTGACTACTAGTTAGTCCTACACATCAAACGCAATATGCGACAACATATGCGACAACATCTGCGACGATACCTGCGACGACTCCATGTTAGGAGGCTACCCCTATCATATGGAAATACCGACTATCCTCGGTCAGAACATACCCTCGGTCAAGTTCACTTACCCTCGGCCGAAGCGGCACAAATGGGCGATAGTGAGACTGAACGTGATAGAGAACACGGCATACACTGGAAGTATGTGGGAGCAGATCAATATGATCTCAGGAAGGATAAAAGGCAGCTTGTTTTTCCTTGATAGTTGTTTTCGTTCATTATCCAATCTGTCTCTCTTTCCTCCGTTACTCGCATTTGGGTCATATCAGTCTTTCCCGTTTCTTATTACCTATTGTTGTTCTTTGCGAGAATACTTCTCCAGTTCGGATATTGAAATTTATCTTTACATCTTTGCCCTGCTTGAGTCAACATTGTCCAAATCGCTGCCGTAATCCTTTGTTGTTTAAAAGACAAGACCCAAACAAGATGCTAGGAGCGTCCGCAATGCAGGAACGTTTTCGACATCGAGATCCGTAGATCCCACCTGCACCCCCAAGGCATGACAGAGCTCCTTGGCCCGTAATGACCGTTCCGAATAAGACACCCACATCAGCACCTTGAGCCCGAGCCTCGATTTGTTTCCCTTCTGCGCCTTCAATCGGGCCAGAGTTGCCGTGTAGGCATCGCTCAGCCCATTGCCCTTTGTCATCTCTTCAAGTTTCTTCCTTCTCTGACGAATTGTCACCTCTCCCAAAATAGCGTCAACGTTTAGCGAAACAAGGAGGAATCTATACACAATTGCGGTTTAGTATTGATCCATGATAGAGCGGAAATGATAAATGCTCCTACATATCAGATATCTTTTCCAGGATTACTCGAGTAATATCCGCCCGCAAATCAGCGTTCATCGCCTCCGGATAGGGGTCCCCGTCCAACCTCATTTGCAGATAACTCCTAATGTCATCTGTATTAGGACTAATGGGTATCACAACCGCCCCGGTGAAACATCTTTGAACATCGTCCTTGACATGAGGTCTACCGGTGAGGAATATCTGCGTCCTAGGGGACTCCCGGATAATATCCCTAAGTAACCTGAGAAGCTCTGGTAGGCGCTTCGGTAGGCATTCGTCGAGCGCATCAATGCAAATAAAAACCCGCGGCAGCGAAGCAATAGGAATCCTCAACATTCCTATGAGGTCAGGTAGTCGTAGCCCTCTGCCACCAAGCTCCTTTTTCCCTTTATGAAACGCCTCGCGCAGGTAATCCGGGATATCCCCTCCCCCTACCAGCTGCTTCAAGATGCCTCCCATTATGTTGGCGATTGTCTGCTCTTGGTGAGCAAGGAAGTCGCAGTACAAAGCTGCAACGATGATATCCTCCTTCCATGCCTGATCGCACAGGCTGTCAATCACTAGGGAACTAGTATTTCGAACCGTCAGCAATTTTCACCCCCTTCCAGAGAATCCAGCCGTTTACCTTACATACGTTTTGCCCGCTCCCGGATTCCCGCTGCAAAACAAGACGGCCCCATCAGCTCCACCCTCGCTACCCCTCCAGTCCCGAAACTAGCTTGTTTCCAACAGCCAATCCCCCACACCGTCAAACCGCTCGTTGCGCACGCTTTGGTGCCTATTATTTGGCTCTAATGGAGAGAGCCAGCGCATAATCTGCGCATCCTCGTCCGACTTGTAAATGTTGAAGCTACCTATTATGTTGCCGCTCTGGGCATTTCCGTCGCCGATCTTGACATGCGCAGTCTGGGCCATGATATTCCGTCGAAAGTGTAGGTTAAATGTAGAAACGGTAAAATAATTTGTCGGGGGGGTGCATGACTAACATAAGGTATTTTTTGAGAAGTCCCCTTCCCGGTGACCGTAAGTTAGTATCGCAATGTACTTCAATATCAGGAACCTGCCGAGTTTTCTATCGTAAATCTCACATCCAGGGGGTTAGATACGATAGTAGGTTATCGGGATTTTACTGTAAAGAGTGGTCCGAGTTGGGCGGGGCTGTACAGTACTGTGCTGTTTCTGAATACCAGCCGCCTAGGGTTTATGCGCTTATATTCCTCCTGATATCTGGTAGATCCCACATATCCAGTTTCCCGACTATATACTATCGCAGGTGAACCGTCGAAGCATAAATAGAGACAGATTCTGGGCTATGTGCCGTGCTAGGAGGTATAGTATGGTGGGCTAAAGGGATACCAGAAGTAGGTGTGAGAAACAAGAAGGATTTAGGTACCACAGCGACTCGGGAAGTTTCTACGATTTGAGACTTTGTTATTGCGCTACTGGTATAGGGGCTTGAGCAGTGGGGGGGATGGTGGGATCTCGGGCTTGAGAGCTGTCAACAATCAACCTGCGAGAACAACGGAGAATTCTAAAAGAATTTAAGATTAGGATTAAATAACAAAAGCAGATTTTAAAGACAATACTAGTTGATTATGCAATGTTACTGATCACTCAGATGATCTTAGAGTTGAAAGAAAGATAGTGAGTCGCGGTTAGTCGTAGTGGTTCTAGGAATGTTTTAGTTGATTTTTTTTGTCCTGGAGTTATTGTAATTTATGGGGAATGTTCTCTAAACTTGTCTTTCCCTTGTTGCCGTGAAAGTAGGCAGGAAAATGGGGACATGCATAGAGAAAAGAGACATAAGTGGCATCCATGGAATGATCGGGATGTTTTTATGCTTAGTGTATTCTCCTGTCCCAAAAGAGGAGTAGCATGACCGTGAGGAAGGGTATTACAAAGTGAAAGGCGCGCACATGCCCTGACCAGGAAGTTTTTAAATATTGTCAATAGCTCAGAAGGTTTAAGTTCGGAGAGTAATTTCACAACACCTCCATGTTCCTAGGATGCAGCTGCTTCAAAGGGTGTTTTGCCAGTGAGGCTAAGTATAACAAGATTTAGGTAATCTCGTTCTAATAGCAACTTTACCACTCCATTGTGCCCACACTCAGAAATTTGCGATCGCTGTTCCAAGAAAGGAGGTGATAAACACTTCCCTTCCTTTCAGTGACTACCCCCTTCGCCCTCCAGGATCACCTCGGGACGCTGTGTCCCCAGCGCCCCGGGCACTATACAGCCCAGAATAATCCCTCAACCCCCCCACCACAAGAAACAGATGGTTCAATTCTTCATACCATATGACGATCCATACTCCGAGGAATTTGATGGCTGCTGATTTCACAAATGTTGGGTCAATTTCTCCCCGAGATCTTAATCACATTCCAGACGTTTATGCATATTTCACCTGATGCCAGTGCGGTAAGCAATACCCATCCCACCGACACAATATATAAATCCAAATCCACTCCCTTCCCCCCTTCTTCTAGGTCGGTACCAGTCCCGCCTTCAATCATCAAGCATCAGTGCGTAAGGGAGTCTATTCGGACTCAGTGATGGAATCGAATCTGGCTTTTCCAAGGGCGAAATCGAAATCAACGATTTAGAGGTAAAACTGCATTTAAATCGAGTGGAAGATATATTTTTCTTCCCGTTAGGAGACGAATTCGTAGTCTACATTGGTAGCCGAGTGATAAGAGATGATTATAAGGCTGAAGCAAGAGCGCGTCTGCGGGCACTATTTACCCGACATCAAAGAATTTCCCCATAAACGCCATACCCCAAGCCCCCACCCCGACAACCCCACATTTCTCAAGACGCGTTGTCATTCCAACCCTGTAGCAGCGGAGGCGCTACTATGAACGGCCGGACGGCGAGGACCAGCTTTCACCACGAGGAGGTTCATTCCCGTCACTCAAAACTGCAAACATGATCGCCCCGCAAAGGATCCCTCAGAAAACTACGGAGCATTAAGCGCATCGCAAGCGAGAGCTGACACAATACACCCTCTGAGAAGAGAAGTCAAGTGCGCTGGCCACCAATAGATAAATATGAGAAACCCCGGTCAAAGGAACGAGCCGACCCGAGCACAACTGAAATACCAATGCGGAATATATCTGACTTATTTGCGGGGCCCCGGGTGAAAGATGGCTGGCCTAATATGGTATTCACATCGGGCAGCGTACACTGCATCGATATGTTAACAATAGGAGGGTATGATGCTACATTACTACATATTCATAACGATGTGAGAATCTCGTTCGGGGCATTACGGCATCTGGCCTTTATGGAGGGCGTTATGGATCTTCACGTTCCGGCCCGGATTTAGTAAGAGTTCTTGGCCCCTTTTCTCTAACTAAGGAAGTAAGAAACCTGTAGTATGATCATAAGAGAAATCTAACTAACCCAGAAGATCCAATAAATGATGAGAGTGATTTCGAGAAACGAGGGAACGAAAAATGAAAATTCAATAGCCCATGACAAGCCGGAGACCCCACGCACTTGCAATGTGAATGTTGTAATGGTGGCAGTAATAGCAATAATAACAATAATGCAACCTTGCTCCACCCCCTCCACCCAGTAGCCAGCGCCTACCCTAAAGCCTGCACAATCCCCATCGCGGCGGCGGCGGCCACCCCACCCACAACCACCATCTCAACTCCACCCCTAACCGCCTTCCCCCATCTCCACTCCCTCCCATCTCCACCCTCGCTCCGGGCTTCCACCCCCTCGCTACCGGCCCCGACAAGAACCGTCTTTCCAACCCCAAAGGCAAACAAACTCGCCGCCATGACGCCGACGCTCCACGCAAGCCCCAGCAGAACCTTCCCCCTGCCGACAAAGAAATATGGCAAAAGCGGGATGAACCCGCCAAAGAAGTATCCAGCAGCAATTGTCAAAGCGGAACTCAGCGGGGTACGGTCGGATGGAGGGGGGAGTTTGTGATGGAATTGCATTATGAAGGGGGCGAGGTGCGGGGATTTAGTCAGGCTCTGGACTATGGGAGAGAGCGATTCCGGTGGGAGGTTGTAGGGCGAGAAAATCGAGTGCAGGAGAGGCGGGATCGATGCTGGGTGGGTGGATATCAGAGTTTTTGTGGCAGTTAGGGTGTTTTCGTAGAATTCACTGCAGCATGGTCGGTCATCATCGCAATGTTTCCAGGGAAGAGAAGGGGGGAGGAGAAATATCATACGCTTCGCCACGACCCGCCAACCACCCTCCCAATCCCATCGATATACTTCCAGCAATCAACTCAGCGATGCCACCGTAAAGGACTACCTTTGTATCGTTAAATGCGGATAGCCCGGCCGTAAGAGCGAATGGGACTGTCAATCCATCGGACAAACCAATCGTAAGATCGGACAAAACTCTCGGGTCGATGACGCCTGCTGCGGACTCCTTTTCCGGCTCTGGTTCGCCTTGCGAGTCGGCGGTGAGGGTGGAGGCGCACTCGTAGGAAGGGTTCCGGGAGAGGAGGGGACATGTGGGATTCGGACAGGAGGGGTCGGAGGTTCCGTAGGTTTTGGTGTGCGTAGGGAGAAGAGGAGGTGGAGACGTGTGTGAAGTGGTAGGTTTCCAATGTGGGAAGAGGAGGTTTTTGATGCATACCAATACCATTGTTCGGTCCGTATGATAACGTTATTGTGCTGGGTGGTAGTGGTGTTGTTGTCGGTGTTTACCAAGACGTGCTCATAAGAAGTGGTGGTGACGGGATGGGGGTTAATTGAACTTGATTCACGACAATAATAATAGCATTATATAGGAGGAGGAGGAGGAACAAGTGGTGGTGATGGTGGTTGTGGTGTAAAGTTCTTCTCAGTGGCGAGACCCCGCCAGATGGCGAGGAAAGAAGAAAATGTTACTCGTACAACTACCGGTAAGCAGCCAAGATACCAAAGTGCGGTCAAGATCTGTCCTATCAGGCGATACCAGTGAATGGCAAAGGGTCTGGACCCCCCAACCCATTAAATGCTAATGGAGGGAAGGGCCTTGTTCTCAGGGCATGATACCGGTGGTAATGGTGGAGGCTCCAGGGTTCAAGCCAATCAGATTCCAGCCATTTCTCATCTACCCTTTTGGTTGTTGCTGGCTCGGAAAATGACGTAACCGACAACTCGACTCCCAAACCGCGACGCCCGAACGCCAAACCATCACGGTGCATAACCTCCGAAGGAAGGTAGACTATCGACTATCATAGACTAAGGTAGAGCATTCATTGCTATGGCTTATCCTGAGACCCGGGAGTAGAGAGGTACCCTACTCGAGTACGTAGTAAAGAGGGAAACCCCCGAGTGCATAAAATAAAGAAAAACCCCAAGCCAGATACCGGTATCCCTAACCTAACTACCTCCGACATCCCTCTCTCCTTCCCTCCGACAGTGACCCAACCCCAGATTTCGATCAAGCACCCCCCTCCCTCTTAGCATACTCCTCCTCCATCCTCTCCAGATAAGCCCTATCCGCAGCCTCCTCCTCCCCCTTCCTGGTCCGTTCGGCAGAGCTCCTACGCCCAGGCTCTCTCGTACTAGTAGCAGTGGTCGTATCACCACTAACTGCGTCCGTGCACTGGGATGTTTCCGAAGCCAGCGCCGCTTGGGAAGGTGACTGGGCAGCCTCAGAGTTGGAAGGCTTTTCGGTGGTAAAGAGGGGGATTGGCATGACCGTCGTTATTTCTCTCTTTTTCTCTCCCCTGTGCGTGATGTGTGATGCGAGGCAGGTTCGGCGGGTCGGAATACTCGAGTAGGGAGGAGGGGGGAATGGAGAAATGGTTTGGGTTTTATAGTACGGTAGATGTGGCGACCAAGGGATGTTTACTATGATGGGTCATGTGCTGTGCGCCACTGTACTGCGCCACGGTTGGTTTCCTTTGCGTTCTATGAGAGGCTTTAGCTTTTGATCCAACAGCCCATAGACTAATACTTCTGTGATCTGACAACTGCGCGCAGGAGTCTACGGCCGGTGGCTCCTAGTGCCGCAAGATTTTCGACAACGGAAGGACTGCAGGTGCCTAGTTGGAATATTCACGGTGGATACTTACAACCCACATCCACTGTGCCATTGCAAACAAACAGTAACTGTAGTTTAAGCGGGATGAGTTGGTTCGCTCTTTAGCCTCACGGAATATCGCCCCCCCCCGCTCTCCTCGAAGATACAATATCCATGCGATATCCCCTGTGGTTTACCTGTAAAGCTATTGAAGATTTTAGGGGCGATGGTGAGGCCTCATAATAGAACAATAACAGTAATATTTGTTTGCCTATCATAAGCCTTTTTCCCTAGAGGGTTATATACATGTCTCGAGACGGAAGCTGCGTCTAACCTTTTATATGTCAATGGGTTACGGCATTTCACCACCAATGCACACAATCCACCACCCTTCAAAGCTGTTCGGACCACAGGCTCGGTAGGAGGGGTTCCAGCATCCAGCCCCTTGTCCCAGAGTTTGACCGCAAGCCCAGCAGCTCAATCCCAAGACAAAGAAGCGTACAGTGCTGTATGAGGATGGTGGAAGCGGAATCACGGCGGAAAGTAGGATCGGGAGGTTAGTCTGCTCCAGAATCATTCGGTAAACAATTTCAAAAACGGGAGTAGCACGGACATTCTAGGCGGTGGTCATATGCACCGGTGTCGTTAATCCGATGTGGACGCTGCAAATCCGGGACCGGAACGGAGTCATCAACCCGAACCCGCAAGTTTTGGGTTACAGGCTCTCTCAGTGGCGGGGGGATCTCAGCTAGCCATTGGCTGGGGATGCGGGGTTATTCGCTATGCCATTTCCTCCAGGGTGTTACACCGCTAGCGTAGGAACAAAGTAGTAGGGGATTATCCTCACAGAGATGCTGATTCTTAGGATGGCGTTTGGAAGGCCGTTAGCTGGATTGAGTAGTGATTATTTGGTAGGCAAACTCCCCAAGCGCCTTATATTCGACATGGCTGCGCGTTGTTGCTCTTCCAGCGACTTGTAACCCCCTTCTCCCCACCAGTTTCTCAGTCCGAAAAACCAATTCCTCCATAGTCTCGGAGCGAATAATCAAGTCTCTGCCCCTGCCGACCAGGTAGGCGCACACAGAGAATACCTTCGCCCATGGTTATTCCCTGGAGTACCGTAGTATACCTCGCGTCCACAGTACGCGAAGAGGGCCCCCTCCCTCCCCCTCCCTCCCTCTTGGAGGGGGAGGAACGGGGGGATTTATGCAAAAATGGAGGGGGCGCAGGAAGAGGTTTTGAGCTACAGTATGCGAAGGTGTAGATTCATTTATTCACTTGGTTGGAATGTATATATAGCAGCATTACTGTAAGCCAGCTGAGAAATTTTTATCATATCATACCGTACTTCAATTGTGATTTGATTATGCTGCCGATATTCAGATCAGATCACGAAATGTGCTATCACACTAATCTGTGCATGTCTCACACAACCCACTCCCCCGGAACTCACCGGAACCGATAAGACCAATACCGTATGATAGTACCGGTACGATACTCGTACAGGTGCGGTAGGTTGCAGTTATGATACTGCAGGACCCGATGAGCAAACTAAATTTAGCACCCGTACAATTTATCACCTCACGCGCGGACCACCTGCCACCCTTTTTTTTTTCTTCCCCTTCCTTCCTTCCAGAGAAAACCCTCTTCCACACATCAGACCCCGAAAATCCCATCAGGAGCAGGAACCGACCAAAGCATCAGATCCGCAGACAACTGAAATAGTCATTTCGTATGTACAGTACCGGTATGCATTGGATCCTCATCCCATCCCTTAAAGTATCAATAATTCAGGATGGGGAGGGGGGGGGACTCCTTACGTTAGCCATTGTTAGAGCGCAGCGACTTGGTTCTGTAAATCTCAAACAGTGACAATTTACCGGGTGCGCTTTCCTCCAGCCACAGGAGTTTTTTGTCACTTTCCCCAGGCTTCGCGCTGTAATGCGCTCCGGTGGGGTACTTGTATGATACTTGAAAAGTGGAGAGGCGGGGGGGGGGGTCCAGGTAAGAGTACGATTGGTCAGGTTGACAACACATTACCGCATTAGCGTACGAGTGAAGCATTGAGTATCACTCGCGAAATTATTGCGATGGGCGAGCCCTACCGTGCCGGTAGTAGTGTCATACATGGGTTAGTAAGAGACTTCTCTTCAAACAGGGAGGGAATCAACCCACCGGAAGGCGCGCCGGTGTTTTAACCGGCTGATGTTTCCACCTTACCAAGAGAGCTGGTTGCATGCTCTTGATACCCTACCCGTTGCACCTTTTGGCCTTTTCTGATGCAGGCTCCGGCTGAGGTTCACCGATTACTTGCGGCCTTGTTGTGGTAGCACGGTTGCCGGGACTACATCTTCCGTGCACTTGTACCTGCGGCCAATACGAAACTCTTGGGATGGGCACAACCAGCAGAGATCTTTTGAAAGGAATAGGCAACACGTGCGAGTGCGGTTCGGTGGTACTCGAGTACAGTTATTGCTTTCTTGGCAGACAACTGTGTTCCAGCACTTCTAGCTGATGCGATACGGCAGACTCAACAAAAGAGTGCTTTTAGTGGGAGTGGTTGGAATTGAGCGGGAAGTTGTTGAGTGTGAGCGCGCTTGCATTCAAGTCCAGCAAAGTAAAATTATTCTACCGATTGACCTTTTTAAGCCTTATGGGTCAATTTACGGTAATCCTAAAATATCCACTCGGGCAATGTTTGGCACAGGTCGGGTGGGAGAAAAAAAAAAGAAAGAAAGAAAGAAAAAAAAGAACCATCCCCGCGAAGAACAGGCTGTTCAAGTGCAAAACGCAATTCCCACGTCACTGGAAGATTGTCCCTGTTCGTCTTTTTTTTCTTCGCAGCTTCTCTTGCTTCCTCTTCCTGCTCGAGTACAACGATGCATTTAAAAAAGCGCTGAAGGACACGGGAAACTGGCTCAAATTTTTGAAGGGAAAAACGCAGAGGCTGGTTAAGGACAAACCCCTGTCGAGGCCAACCCCACCTCGGTTGCCTCGACAGCTTTAGTCTGAGGATTGCCTATTCGGGACAACTAAACTGGCTGGGATTGGTGGATGTGTTGGCGGGTCTGGCTGTTTCCCCCCCAACCCCGTCAAGCCCTCCGTGATCTAGTCTACGTGTGGTCCCGCCCTCTCACTTTCGAAGGCAAGAAGTGGCTGGACCCTCAATACTCGAGTACTGCTCGACCCTTTCTTCCTCCTCTCTCTTCCTCCTGCTCTTGAGGCCCTTTTTCTCTTTCCTCCCTTCCCCTCCTCCCCCTTCACCACATTCTTTACCCCCTCTTGCATCCCCAACCTCTTTTCTTCCCAAGATTGCCGCTATTGTTCACTCGTACCTGCATATCCGGGCTGAATATCGCTGGTTGGGTCATCGGTCTCCGAGTCAACGAACCAACCCCTGATTTTCTAACCTGAGTTGTAAGTTTGAATTCACGCTCTTTCTTTCCCTTACTCCCCCTCCCCCCTTCCCTCCCCCCCTTCCCTCCCCCCCTCTCCTCCCTCTTGAATTCTCTTCCTTCCCTTCAATATTCACACAGCCTCCTAACGAAAGAAAAAACAGGGGCGAGG
>NW_003298795.1:203640-229070 GCF_000151645.1 Tuber melanosporum
CGGCGGCTCAAGCGGACGCAGATGTGCTGAGAAGACATCTGAGTTGATGATATCGAGGGGGAGAGTTCGTCACGATTAAAGGACACTTATTAACGACCTTTCCTTTTCTCTCCTAACAAAATGCGTTGTGCTGTACGAGCGCCAACGCTTCTCTCCCTCCTCTTCACACTCCTCCATCACACAATAGCATCGCCAATACCCGACCCCATTCCCCAGCTTACTTGTGATACATCTTCTGGGGAGACGGCTTGCGGCACAATTTGCTGTGCGTCAAACCAGAAATGTCTGTTTGAAGGACAATGCGGTGCGGCATCCAACTCGGGATCCGGGTCTAACTCCAATAGTCAAGGATCATGGCAGTTTTTCACCCGTACCTGGACTGAGACTGGTCTAGTTACCAGGACCTCAGTCTGGTCTAGTTTTATCCCCTCCGCAACGGCGGCCGCCAACCCTTCTGCCTCCAAGGCTCCTTCAACAACTTGGAATCCACCCACTCTTACGTCTTCTGTCCGCAATCCTTCTGGATCTGGAGGAGGTGGCTCGAGTGGTGGTTTTATTGTTACCAATAGCAATGGTGGAACTTTCACCCCGCCAACCCGACCAACAGAATCTTTCAATGGCGGTGTTATTGGAGGCGATGCTTCCGGTTCGAAAATCTTGGTCCCAACTGTGACTGGCACAAACACCTACTTGGTCCCTGTTCCCACTGGATCTCTCGGGTTTGGCGGTGTCGTAGGGGGGAATTCTGGTGGCGGTGGCCTTACTGGCGCACAGATTGGTGGAATAGTGGGAGGTGTACTGGGTGCCTTGTTCTTGATCGCTTTGATTCTCCTTTGCTGTTGCCTCAAAAAGGGATTCAGGGGATTCTTCGGCTGGCTCAATTCCTTCGGTGGCCGTCGTCGTCGTGAAGAAGCTATTATCGTCCAGGAAGGCCATGTTCACGAAAGTCACCACCACCATGGCGGTACGGCAGCCGCGGCAGGTACGGGGGCCGGCGCAGGATTCCTTGCCGGAATGTTTGGAAGGCGGCCGGGACAGAAGGTCACGACTACCACCACCCACACCCACGAGCATCACACTCTCCACGGTCATCACGGTTCAGGTGGCGCTGTCGGATCTCACCATTTTGGATCCGCTCATCCTGGCCACAGTGGTGCTGTTGGTGTTGTGTCTGGGGTGTCCGGCGGCCATCACGCTTCCAGCCATCACGCCTCCAGCGGCGGTCACCATCACGGGAGTGGTGGCTTGGCGGCAATGATAGGAGGAGCGGCGGCCGGCTTTGCCAGCATGTTCTCAAGCCGACGCCGGACTCGAGTGAGCGAGAAATACGAAACCAGTGATGAGAGCTACACGGACACCGACTTTACCGCTGAATCACAGAGCGATTCCATTACCTCCTCTGACAGCACGTCCAGTAGCTCCTCTTCAAGCAGCAGCAGCTCCAGCAGTTCGTCCGATAGGTGATGATAAATTTCCCGCTTAGTTTCCAGGGCGATTCTATTCTGCTGTATGATTTTGATGTTACCCTTTTTCTTCCTTGGACAGATGTTTATGAGACTGGCCCCTTTCTATATTCCTATTATCTGTTTTTTCATTGCACGGAAAAAGTGGGGGTGATTTCTTTTACCTTTTCTATTGTTTTTCTTTCAAACTTTTTCCATATTTCTCTAAGAACTGTACGACAGCATAGGATGGATTGCTCCCCCGCAAGGAGGGAAAGGGTGTAATGAGTGATGGTCATTGTGTTTTTTCGTTATTTTTCGGGGGGAGTTGATTGATTTCGGTTTCTTGCTGGAAAGCGGTATGCTTTATCTCAAAGAAAAAAAAAAAGTGACGGCGGCGGGGTGATGAGGGGTGGTTGGGGAATGTTGTGAGAGATATAACGTATTGGAATGTAGACGTGTGTTATGTATTTAGCTAGCTAGCGGATATGAAGGGAATGGAATAAACGGCTGGATTATGAAATTAAAATTGTTCTCTCGATTTGTGTCTGCAGAGTGTAGCATGGTGTAGTACTGCATTGTCGGACCGATGATGATTGTGGATCAAAGCAGCCGATAGGGTTGGACGGAGTAGCAATGTCGAAAGGATGAGGGATTGATATTAAGGCTTTCGGGCTTAGATGAAGGATTCGCTATGATGCCGGGGAGTGATGCTGGGGAGGATGGAAGGAATGGTTTAGGGGTTTGCTAGTTGCTTCTGTCTGTCTACTCTGTAGGTAGGGGGCCCCACTATATATACTCGTCCGCAAGCGGCTTACGACAATTCCGCACTAAGCACAGAGCTAGCCATTTCTTCCCATCATTCGTCATCGCTTTGGCAATCAATTAATGCCTCATCGCTATATCATGTCTACGTCTATGGGGGGAGGGAGTATTCCAAATATATTTACCCCCCCCCCACACACTGCCCTTCAGAGTTGGCTGGATAAACAAATAAATGAAAAAAATGAAAAAAATAACTTTTTGTGAGTATGGGCGACCTGCGTTGCTATCATTGACCCTAGCCAACCACCGTAGCTAGCAACTCCTCCTCCTCAATTTCCTGTTCCGCTAGAGTGTTCAAGTGTGATACATACTAATTACCTTGTCGCTGCCCCTCACTTGGTACGGTATCGGTTCTGTCTATCATAACTCTCCTGTTCCCGTTCGACATTGTTCGAGGCTTGCGCGGTCCGAGATGGGTAGAGGTTGTCGCTGGCATCGAGAGGTTTTGAATACCCCGATGAATAGCCCTTGAGCTGCGTCCCTTTCGAGGGCCGTGCCGCTGGCGAGCCGGTTGGCAGGGTATCTTGGAATGGCTCTTGATAAAATCGTACTATGTCATACTCAAGGGGGGCTGATAGAAAATCGTACACTTGTGGGGAAGCACAGGCATATTGTAAAGTATAATATAATAGGCATTCAGGGCTTCCAAATGCAGGTCCAATTTCATCACTTTTGGACGTCGAGCGGGTGGGACTCAAGGAGCAAGGTCGCCAATCACTATCATTTGCCTATGTACGATACGATATCATAACGAGTACGTAGTTCTCTCTAGGAAAACCCTCTCTGGTACTTCTCCTTCTCGCCATATCCCTTCGAAGCTATTCGTCCTTGGGAACAAAGTGGTCACCAGATCCTACAAAAACTGACCAACCCCCAGGGACAAATCGCAAATTTTGTTGGCTGCGTACGAATTCGCATTTTTTTTTTACTGCTAGGAAAATCTCATGTGGCCCAGCAAAAGGGAAATAACCCCAGTGGTTTAGAGGAGTGTCAGGCTCGTTCTTTATCCCTGATTATATGTAGACTATGTCTGGTTGGCACCAAACCTCAATAAATGAAAATGAGGGAAATTAATAATGGTGTCGAAACAGAGGTTTCGGAAGTACAGTTCAGCTACCAGTGGTCTTTGAATAGAATAAGGATTAATAAAAAAGATGGGTATTGAAATATCACACAGGCCCCGGTGTATTTTCCACTAGTAAATATTCTTGGTCGTATTTTTAAGTGACTTGTTTTTTGAATTGATTTTCCCGATGGTTGGAAACACTTTCATTGAGCTTGGGGATAGTGAATTATGACAACTCGGAATTATCGCAGTTATCGGCGGATAGTTCATATTTTGTGATTATGGAGGGTTGGGAAATACTGGACAGCCAAGAAGTGTCTTTAGTAATTTTGTATCATAGTCGTAATTGATCTTAATATGGAGTTAATGGTAAAGGTCTTATACGCCATAGATGTTTTTGAAATATTCCTTGAATGCCATGGCACCCTCAAATCTCAGGAATTTCTCGGTAATAAAAACATGAAAAATAGGAGAATTTGAAACATGGGACTTCCATAAGACTTACCCAGGGTCAATGATTTCCTATAAAGTATACAGCTGGGTAAAATCGCCTTTCCACCTTTTTTCTGAATTTAGAGGTATCAACAACATACCTGCTTTCTTCCACACTTCTCCCATCCAACACGCCTTCTCCACCTACTTCTTCTTTAGCTTCTTCTTCATCTCTGCCTTTTCCGTCTCGACCTTCTCTAGCATCTTCTCCATCTCCGTCTTTTCTGTCTCGACCTCCTCTAGCTTCTTCTCCACCTCCATCCATTCCGTTTCCATCTTCTTCATCTTCTCCTTCATCTCCATCTTTTCCGTCTCCATCTTCTCCATCTCCATCTCCAAGACACTATCGAGACTTATCGCCCGATCTGCCACCTCCTTCATCAGGTCCTCAGCCATCTTCCCCCCACGCCCCATCAGTGAACTACATTCCTCTTTCATATCTTTGATGTGCATCGCCGCGCATGACGAAGCTAGATTTTGTAGGTCGTGCGCTTGGTTGTCATCAATTAATCTCACGTTGTTGTGCTCGTAGGCATAAGAAAGTAGACGGCTCAGATTTGTTGGGAACCGAGGACGGACCGGTGCCTTGGCTGCCTTTTCGAGTGCTGTGCGAAGACGGTTGAGACATAGGGCTGCAAGCAAGCTTTGTCCCTGGGTTTGAGAGAGGATGTAAAGTTCTGCATGGGTAAAGAACACCTCGAAGTAATCCAAGCCGTGCGGATGTCTTGATGGCCCAGAGTCGTCTTTGTCGTCGGCATATTCGGTGTCGCTGCCATCGACGCCGTCGTATTTGCTGCCCTCATCTTCTTCGGTGTCATCCTCTTGGATGGCGATGCAGGAACAGCAGAGGTGATGGTCGCCCTGGGGTGCGGCACGCCTGTTTGCAAGCTGGCAGCAGGGAAGGTGGCCGGCTGCGGTCTGGAAGACCCCGATGGCGTTCCCGTCGGCATCGACAACACTGCTCGTGGGTGTGGCTAGAGGCAGTTTAGCTGGTTTCGGAGGGCTATAATCACCCTGATAGCAATACTCTAGGAACCGTTCCACCGTAGAAGTCGTGAAACATTCCCACGGAGTGTTCAAGTAAGGACTGGTTCCCTGGCCAAGTACACTCTTGTAGGCATAAAGTGTTATGCCATCCGCTGTCTTAAGCTCTTCCATCCCGCCCCTAAAGTGTCTGTTTTTTTTTTTGGCCTTGGTTAGCATCTGTCATCCCGATCGGCCCCGTAGAGGAGGCGACCAACCTAGTAATATTAGGCTTGCTCATCATGTAGTGGGGTCTTGGTTCGTGATAGATGTTTTCTCACGTTGATCCTGAGTGAAAGTGAATTTTTAGAGGTAAGCGAGGTTCCTGTTTATTAAATAGAGCTACGCTATCCCTGGTAGAGGTGGTGGTAGTGGAGGCCTTAGATCGAGCGCTCGGCTACTCGTACTGTAACTACGGTATGATAGTCCGCGAACCATTGACCTGCGTTCATCGACCATCTGACACTGGCTGCACCGCTAAATGCACCTCAATGGGCTAGGACAGTTCGCAACCGACCATTTTTTCTAAAATTTATGATAGGCCGAATATGGTTGGGGACCCCGAATCAGCCTTCTCTGCCCCGCTAGATAACCCTGCTCTGAACGACGAAGACTCCTGAGCAGCACCTATCCCAAATACAAAGCTATTATGTGATAGACAAGAAGCTGGGGGATATGACAATAGAAGCAAGTTTAATAAATATGAAGCTTTGAGCTATTGGTGCTTGAGAAAATGGAGTTAATAGGATAATTTGGTACACATGGTTTGCGGGGAATTTAGCGGTTGATGTCCCGGAACCGGTTAACTTTTTCTTAACTTCGTTAACTTGCAGTTAATTAACAATAACTTATAGATTTACCTATGTTAGTAGGCAATGATAATTCTTTTCAAAACCCCCGAAAAGCTCGGCACCCTTTGGACCGAGGATTGAAAAAAGTTCTCCCCGCTCGCTAGTCCGTAGGGTTCCCGGTTCAAATCACCGGGTTATCAAGGTTTCGCGTAGCCATAAGCCGGGTCGGCGGTGCTTCGACAATAATTACATTGAATCCCTTTCCCAAAGCCGCCCTTGCTTAGCTTGTGTAAGGGAGGTTGCCGCTGGGGGCACTTGCCACGGCAGGCAACCATGGTTCTTTTTTATTCATGATAGCTCACTCGATATTTCTGTTAATGAGTTCGAGAGAGAAAAACGGAGTGAAACTTGATTTTGATTGCATGGACTCTCAACGAACATGAACAAGAAACAAAACGAAAGGCAAAAATAACAACCTGAAAAAGGTAAGGAGAAATAAAATAGATGAATATAAAATAAATATGGAATAAAAAGGGGACATACCGGTACTGCAGTTGAATTTGGTATGGAGTTAATTTTGAGAGAGGGGTGATAAATAAGACAAGAAATGAAATCAATGAGTGGGGTAGGGAGTAAGTTGTGTATGATAGGAAGGAAACTAGCCCGGGACTGCGGATGAGCTCTAGGTTCAACAATTCTTCCAACTCTTGTCGCCATACTCGGGGCTCTCGCATTAGCTTAGCCCCCTCTTTCAGATAATCTCTCTACAGGTGTACTGTATCCAGCAAGAAATACCTGAACATTTGAGTCCGAATTTAGTGTAGGCGCTGGGATGTGCGAACACAATCTTTCATTCACATTTTTAATTTTAGGTACTTTTGAGGGGTACTTGTAAGATAGTACCAAGCATTGAGTTACCCCTTGTGCAGTACCACGTTCTACTACTGCACTCGAGTACTGAAGAAGCAGCTGGGGTGGCTCGGAAAGTCCAATATCGTAACTAGTTTGCATCACGCAAGTATCCGACTCGTTTGGCCTTCAGCTCAAGGAGAGAGCCACAAGTATTTTTTTTCTTTTTCGCTATTCCGAAACCTCCGTTATCTCCGCGCCTTTGGGAGGCTGGATCTATTGGAGGTGGGGGGAATAGCTTAGTAGGGAGAGGGGGGGGTGCCGAATATAAAACGCGTGATAATATATGATTGACACATAACCTTGCTTCTGACTCATGCATGTGGAATCATACTCGAGTAAAGTATCCCCCTTATGATACCGTAGTCTGTGGATTGGGTTTTGCTTGGAACCTTATCTAAAAGTGCATATATCCGAGTCTATTTAACTCTATCATGCTGATTGAAGAGGAATCTCTTTTTTTTCTCTGCCTTCAACTATAAAGGTCTAGCAGGGGCAGAAGTCGAAATGTTCTTGAGGGGATCTTTTTTATTATACCCCTTTTCAGGCAATTTATCTGTAAGCCTATCAGACGCTCTATCTTGTGAGGAAAAATAAATGTAAAAAAATAAATTTTTTTTAATATAAACAAGCCCTAGAATTTATGGACATTTATGATACTGCCTAGAAAGGGAACTGGTAGAACCCTAGAACTTGGAATGCGAAAGCCCATAGAAAAAAACCCTCCTCCCTGCAAGGGATAGAAATACTGGGGCACTGGGAATATCGAGAGGTGGAGCTAACAGAGGTTTTAAGATGCGTCTAACGGGGGTGTTCCAGATACCGTTGCCGCAAAATTACCCTTCAGTGTTGGCTGGGTAAATAAGTCAATAATATTGTGTTGGTGGCGACCTGCATTGATATCATTGACCCTGGCTAGTTAGCTAGCTCGCCTCACTAAGAGCAGCTCCTTCTCAACCTCCTGCCCCTCTAGAATGTGAAAGTGCGACTTATACTAACTACCCTGTCGCTTCTCCTCGCTTGGTATGATATATCTGTCCATCGTAACTCTCCTGTTCCTGTTCAGCCGCCTTGAGGTGGGGATTATCGATGTCAGGGTAGAAGTTATCGCTCGCATCAAGAGGTACCGTACATAATGAAACCCGCGACGGGTGTCCTTGGGCTGGGTTTATTTAAGGGGTGTGCCTTAGAATCACTCTTGTTAAAATTCGTACTCTATCATACTCATGGGGCACGGCTACAAAATCTTACCCTCGTGGGAAAGCACGAACACATGGCTGGAGTATCATATTATGACAAGTAATTGCCCGTGTGTGAACCACACGGGTGAGAACAAATTTCTACTCTTGTTTTAATATAATAAGCTAATATAAAATGGGTTTACTAATTCTTTACTATATCTAGTAGAAGCTCTCAATTTGAATTTATTAGATATCTGATAGGATAATTATACTAAATATACAAAGATCCCTGAAATATAAGAATATTAGCAAAAGATTCCTCCAGACCTTAAGTAGCTGTTTGATTATTTGAGACTTTCAAGACTTGATATAATTGATTCAATTAGCTTTATATTACAAAGGTTGGCTAAAGGTGAAGCTTAATCCATCCTATTTGCTCCTTCCAATTTTCCAACTCTTGTCTCTGTTTCATAGTAATCTCCTCCTCAATCCACCAGCATGCTATTTCCTGACAGCTAACGCCTGTATTCTCCCACCCACCAATCCAAACCTCATGAAGCTTTGTATTGTTTCTTCTGCCATTAAATCCCTTGACCAATTTCTTTACTAAAGCAATCCCTTTGCAAGCTGATAGCCGATCTGTTCCAGAAATATAGTTTGGATCGTATATGGCAAGAATAATATACTGGAAGTAGATGGTATAAGTGTGCCAAATAACCAGTTTTTCTGTTTGCTGTTCAATTGCGTTCTTAAGCGGGTTGGTAAATACAGCAAGAATTCTCGCATTGTTGATCATCAGTAAAAAGCCACCAAGAGTCAGTCCCAAAGTTCCAACTTCAGCTAAAGCAGCTTCTTGCGCTTACATCAACTCTTCTTCAATACTGGCCATTGCCTCATGTTGAGCAGTTTGAACCCATAGTCTTTTTGAATTGGCATTTGGAAACATAGTTATTTTGTGACAAATGGTGAGGGGTGGATTGAAGGTATCTGAAATTGTACTCATAGTAGTAAGAAAGGTCATCCATTGCTGGGTAGTAGTTGCTGAAGTAAATTTCATATTGTGTTTTTGAGAGGAGTTGAGATTGATATTTATGAAGAATAAATCTTGTATGTAACTAAGTTTGATTAAAGGAGAAGAAGAGAGTGAAGATGGTAGAAAGAAGGAGATTTGAAATGTAGATTCAGTAGCTGAATTTTTAAATTAATTTCTATGAATTTTATTTTCATTAAAAGATTTATTTTCATTGTAGTACATGACTACTATTTTCTCTTGTTTTCCCTAGCTATTGTCTCCAGATTGCTTTCTATTTTGTAATACTAAAAATATTTTTCTTATCCTAATTTCCATTTCTATTTTAGCATACCTTCTATTTCTTCATTTTACATAGTATTTCCACTCAGCTTACTCATGCAAGATAGTATCCTCTTATTTGTTAAATATTTAGTTTTACTTAATCCATCTCCATAATTATTACCTGAGTATTTCTTTTCTTTATCTATTTTCATTTCAACCTCCACTATGCTATAACTTTGATCTTACAATTAATTCTTTATGGTTTAGCCTCTATGAGTTTTGTAGTCTATACCCTAAATCCTGTTTACTTTGGTCTTTTCTTTTTTGATTACATAAGTACCTTGGCATTTTCTGTATTTCTTAGTCATGTCTGTTTTGGGCTCATCGGATGTTATAATATTATGTTGTAATAGGTATTCAGGGCACATCGATCAGATGGTCTCAAGGAATAAGGTCGCCAATCATTATCAATTGCTTATGTAAAGACTACTAAGTTCACTTTATGTAAACCCTCTGGAGTCTTTATCCTTCTTGCCTCATATCCCTTCCCGCCTTCTCCGTACTTTCTTTGTCGCCTTCTTCTTCTCCTTTTCCACCACCTCCTCGTCTACGACCTCCACGACTTCCCTCTTCTCCATCTTGTTGGATTCTTGGTCCCCGTCACATGAGTTTTTCTCTTTTTTATTTCTTCAAACACTTGGTAGTCTCCTTGCTTGTTTCATTATTGCGAAGTTAGGAGACCAGGATATCCTCAAGCTATTTGTTTCATTCATTCCTTTGAAACTCTCTACCCCTTACTGGTAAAAAACTCTCTTTCTTTAGCGGGAGAAAATATTTCACTCCCTTACTTGGGAATGAAAATTTTCACCCACATGGACTTGATATTGGAGGAAACAGATCCTATTAAGAAGGACCTGGTCATGTAGTTAGAAAAGAAGAGTGAACTGGACAATCAATCTTCTGCTATTGTAACCGGTATGGGTACTTGGTTATTGGTTTTGTTTTATGTTTTATTTTAAGTATCGCTTTGATACTTGGTTTGTTTTAAGTATCGTTTGATACTTGGTTTTGTTTTATGTTTTATTTTAAGTATCGCTTTGATACTTGGTTTTGTTTTATGTTTTGTTTTAAGTATCGCTTTGATACTTAAAGAGTTTTACCAAAGAGTATCAATTGATACCCTTGATTAGTTTCGTTCATGCTAGACATGAACAGATTTGTGTATTTAAAGACCGCCTGTTTCTACGATAGAAAAGGCAGACTTCGACAGACAGTATTTCAATATACTTGGTTGAACGGTTACTTCTTTGTTCCTCAGTACGCCCTCGAAGCCTCCTTTAGTTCTCAGCTCTCGCCTCCTCTCTGGAAGAGCAGGCCACCTGCCAACTATCGTATCTATTATCGATAATGTGATTAGCACCTTGCGAACACGTTACAGCTATCGCGAATATCCCAAGAACTTGAATCTCACTCTATCTATTACCTTATACAATTCCTCCACTCTTATCAGTCTCTTATTTTTACACATCTCCCTCTTCTCCGTCTCCACCTCCCTCTCCTCCCTCTTCATCTTCATCTTCTCCACTTCCCTCTCCTCCATCTCCCTCTCCATCTCCCTCTTCTCCTTCTCCATCTCCCTCTTCTCCCTCTCCATCTCCCTCTTCTCCCTCTCCCTCTCCTTCTTCTCCCTCTTCATCTTCTTCTCCTCCACTTCCCTCTCCTTCATCTCCCTCTTCATCTCCTCCTTCTCCCTCTCCATCGCCCTCTCCTCCCTCTCCCTCTCCTCCCTCTCCCTCTCCTCCATCTCTTTCTTCTCCGCCTTCTTCTTCAAGACACTATTGAGGTTTATCGCCCGATCGGCCACCTTCTTCATCAGGTCCTCTGCCATCTTCCCCCCATACCTCATCAATGAACCGCATTCCTCTTTCACCCTTTCGATGTGCATCGCTGCATATGACGAAGCTAGATTTTGTAGGTGGCGCACTTGGTGGTCAGCGATTAAGCTCACATTGCCGTGCTCGTAGACATAAAAAAGTAGATGAGACAAATCTGCTGCAAACCGAGAGGGGACTAGTCGATTGGCTGCTTTGTCGAGCGCTGCGTGGAAGCGATCGAGACACAAAGCTGCAAGCGAGCTTTGCCCCTGGGTTTGGGAAAGGATGTAGAGTTCTGCATGGGCAAAGAATACCTTGGAATAATCCAGGACGTTTGGATGTCCTGATAACCGAGAGTCGTCTGTCTCATCGTCGTCTTCGGTGTCGCTGCCCTCGGCGGCGTCGTCTTGGGTTGTGACGCAGGAGTAGTAGAAATGGTGGTCATCCTGTGGTACAACCCGCCCGTTTACCAACTGACAGCGGGGAAGGGGACTGGCTCCGGTGTGGAAGATCTCGTCGGCATGCTCGTCATCGTCGGCAACACTGCTCGTGGGTGTGGCTAATGGCAGTTTAGTTGGTTTCGGAGAGTTATAATCGCCCTGATAGCAATGCTCCAGGAACCGCTCCACCGAAGAAGTTGTGAAACTGTCCCACGGGGTGTCCGGGCAAGAACCGGTTCCCTGGTCAAGTATACTCTTGTAGGCATAAAGTGTTATGCCTTCCGCTGTCTTGAGCTCCTCCATCCCGCCCCTAAAGTGACTTTTTTTTTTGGCCTTGGTTAGCATCCGTCGTCCCGATCAGCCCGGTAGAGGAGGGGACCAACCTTGTAATATTAGGCTTGCTCATCATGTAGTGGGGTCTTGGTTCGTAATGGGTGTTTTCTCTCGTTGATTCTGAGTGTTTGAAAGTGAGCTTTTTCGGAGATAAGTGAGGTTGGTTCCTGTCTATTAAGTACATCTGCACTACCCTTGATGGATGGCAGTGGTGGTGGCGGCCTTGAGGGTCCTTTTACATAGACGGGGGTCTAGAAGCTAGTGACAGTGCCTAGCGTCAAGGAGGGCAAGACGGTTGGGTGTGTGTACGGAGGTACTCGAGTATGATACAGCTCATAAGTTTTATATGATAATATGTTATATTACTGGGTCACCCAACACCAACTGCTAGTGTAACATACAAAATTCGGGCGCTATACCTCCGTAGGGGAAATACACAGTTTTTTTTGTTGTTTACCTAGAATTTTATCACGCAAATTTTAGACTCAGACGGTGAGGTAAACGGGTCCCAGCTTCGAAAACCTCTTTTTGCGTCCGCGAATCATTGGCCCACGTTCACCGACCTCTGAACTGGACGGGGTCGCTAAATGCAACTCGATACCCGCTTTTAATGAACTAGCCTGGACTGGAATAGTTCACAATAAACGAAATTTTCCAAAATTGATGATAGGCCGAATACCTCTCTCTTCTTTTCAAAAACTCCCCAAAAGCTTGGACTCCCTGAGTAACGGAGCTCGCAAAATGTCCTAGTCCAGGCCAGTTGGTTAAAAGCGAGTTTTCGGAGTGGGGTATTTTGGATTTCCATCCCCGAAGCCTCCCCTTGCTTTGTGAGATCTCCCGATCCGCTGTTTCCCCATATGACTGGGGGGGGGGTGCCAGCGGGTGAGGGGTGACGGTGCGGGCCGCCTCGAGGTGGATCCTCTGGGAATTCCGGCACAACCAATCCGAGTTAAGCTAAAAATTACCCAAGACACGATGAGGAAGTGAAATAATACACCTCTCTGGGCAGCAAACACAATGGCGGATGCAGCAGAAATCATTTGAATTATTGACTCTGAATTATGTCTCGGAGTGGTTTGGTGAATATACTCGTATTTTTTTACACTGACGAATCTTGGAATTTATGGATATTTACAGCCTAGAAAGAGTAGTTGATACCATAGAACCCTAGAACTAAAGAGGGGAAAGCTCATAGAACAAACCCCACCTCCCCGCAAAGGGATAGAAACATTGGAGTCCTGGAGATATCGGAAGGAGGAACTAACGGAGGTTTCACTCTATGTCTATGGGAGGTAAGATACGATATGATATTCCAAATACCGTACCCCCACATTCCCTTTCAACCTGTATTGCTATCATTGACCCTGGCTAGCTAGCCTTACTAAGAGCAACCCCTTCTCAATTTCTTGCTCCTCTGGAGTGTGCGAGTATGGTGCATACTAACTACCTTGCCACCGCTCCTCGCTTGGTATGATATAGTTTCTGTCTATCATAACTCTTCCTGTTCACGTTCGACCGTGTTGGGGGGTTTTCACGGTCTGAGATGGGTGGGGGTTATCAATGGTGTGGGTGGTAGATGTTGTTGTCGGCATCAAGAGGTATATAGTGAAACCCCCTATGAATGTCCTTGAGTGGGTCCCTTTGGGGGGTCGTGCGACTGGCGGGACGGTCAAATCTTGAAGTCGCTCTTGATAAAATAGTACTATTCTTAAGGGGCACCACTACAAAATCATACCCTCGCAAGCGGGGCAAACATGTGGTCGGAGTATGATAGCCATTCAGGGCCTTCAATTCCAGGTCTGGTTTCATGATTTTTAAACATCGACCGGGCGGACTCAAAGAACAAGGTCGCCAACAACTGTCATTTACTCTATGTAAAAACTACCTAGTCCCCTCTACGCAAACCCTCTCTGGTCCTTCTCCTTCTTTCCTTATTCCCCTCTCCACTCTCTTCGTCATTTCTTCGCCTTCTCCGCCTCCTCCCTCTCCCTCTCCTCCCTCTTCTCCCTCTCCTCCCTCTCCCTCTGCTCCCTCTCCTCCCTCTCCCTCTGCTCCCTCTCCTCCCTCTTCTTCTGTTCCTTCTCCCTCTGTTCCTTCTCCCTCTGCTCCTTCTCCCTCTGTTCCTTCTCCCTCTGCTCCTTCTCCCTCTGTTCCTTCTCCCTCTGTTCCTTCTCCCTCTCCTCCCTCTCCCTCTTCTCCGCCTCCTTCTTCAAGACACTATTGAGATTTATCGCCCGATCGGCCACCTCCTTCATCAGGTCCTCAGCCATCTTCCCCCCATGCCTCATCAGTGAACTACATTCCTCTTTCATCTCTTCAATGTGCATCGCTGCGTATGACGAAGCTAGATTTTGTAGGTCGTGCGCTTGGTTGTCATCAATTAATCTCACGTTGCCGTGCTCGTAGACGTAAAAAAGTAGACGACCCAAATTTGTTGCAAACCGAGGACGGACCGGTGCCTTAGCTGCCTCGCCGAGTGCTGTGCGAAGGCGATCGAGACATAGAGCTGTGAGCAAGCTTCGTCCCTGGGTTTGGGAGAGGATGTAGAGCTCTGCATGGGCAAAGAATACCTCGGAATAATCCAAGCCGTTCGGATGTCCTAATGACCCAGAGTCGTCTTTGTCGTCATCGCCGTATTCGGTGTCGCTGCCCTCGGCGTCATCGTCTTTGTTGGCCTCATCTTCTTCGGTGTCGTCGTCTTGGATGGCGACACAGGAGCAGCAAAAGTGTTGGCCGTGCTGAGCTACGACCAGTCCGTTTGCCGACTGACAGTGAGGAAGACGGCCAGCTGCGGTGTGGAATACCCCGTCGGCGTGCCCGTCGCCGTCGACAACACTGCTTGTGGGCGTAGCCAATGGCAGTTTAACTGGTTTCGGAGGGCTATAATCACCCTGATAGCAATGCTCCAGGAACCGTTCCACCGTAGAAGTCGTGAAACTATCCCATGGGGTGTCCGGGCATGGTTCGGTTCCCAAGTCAAGTATACTCTTATGGGCATAAAGTGTGATGCCGTCCGCTGTCTTGAGCTCTTCCATCCCGCCCCTAAAGTGGCTAGTTTTGTTTGGCCTTGGTTAGCATCCGCCATCCCGATCAGCCCGGTAGAGGAGGTGGCCAACCTTGTAATATCAGGCTTCCTCATCGTGTAGTGGAGTCTTGGTTCGTGATAGATGTTTTCTCTCGTTGACTCTGAGTGTTTAAAAGTGAGTTTTTAGAGATAAGCGAGGTTGATTCCTGTCTATTAAATAGAGTTGCACTATCCTTGGGTGGGGGGTAGAGGCAGTGGAGGCCTTAAGTCAAGTATGATACTCCAGTACTCGGTTAATGTGACTAGTCTAGAACACGATTTTTTGCGTCGACCAATCATGGACCTGCGTCTATTGACCATCCGGGATGGGCCGCGTCGCTAAATGCACCTCAATACGAGTACTGTACTGTACTCGAGTACCCGCTTTGATGAACTGGCCTGTGCTAGGACAGTTGAAAATCGACCAAGTTTTCCGGAATTGATGATAGGTCGAATATCTCCCCCTTCTTCGCCAAAAGTGAGTTTTTCGACTATTTTTTTTCCCCCATTCCCCCGAAGCCACCCCATGCTTTGTGAAATCTCCAGATCCGTTGTTCCCGCATGACAGGGGTGCCAACGGGTTGGCGGTGACGGAGGAAAACGCCTAAAGCTGAACCCTCCGGTTAAATGGGGAATTCCGCAGCAACCGATCCGGGTTAAGCCAATAATAATTGCCCAAGACATGATGAGTAAAGTGAGAAGATGTGCCTCCGGGCAGAATGGTCGATGCAGCAGAAATTATTAGAATTATCGACTCTGAGAAGCAGTTGGTAAATTTTTTACCTTGTCTTCACGTCTTACTCATACACCCTCTACATTATATTTCAAGACGGTATCATATCATCCTTGGCATAGTTCTTGCGCATAAGTCATCTTCGGTGGTGTCCATACAACTTACGAGGCCTGGCAAAAATATTTGGACCTCGTGGGTCTCTCTTGCTTGTGGAATGTCCAATCCCCAATCAATGGTAGATAAAGGGGCATGAACCAAATCCCCAAAGTCCTGACTATCCACTGTCTCGTTTCGATAGAGTCACGGGGGATTTAGTTGGGGCCAAATTTGGCTGATTGCTGTGTGTTTTCCCAGGCACTTTACCCGAATCGAAAAAGGTATCATACTTGGTTTGAAAATTCAAATTTTCACAGCTTGGCCAACAACGCAAGACACATTTGATCCAGCTGGAGATTGGGTATTTTGGGACCCATATCACTACCTGGTATCATACCCGGAACTGATGTACCGGTATAATCAATTGAGGCCGTGAAGAGGGTAATTGACGATCACCTTTGTTAGAGCGTTGTATGATACGAGTAGATTGTGTCCCTAATTTCACTCTCACAAAAATTTTCCACTTTTTTCTCCGCGAGCCCTACTTGCACGCATCCACTTGATTGAAAGGATCAAAATCAAAAACAACTAGTTTGTACTCGGAAGTAGCTACTGTATATCTTTCTGGCTTCGTTAAAATTCCTTCCTGTTATTAACTATTTCGACACTCGGGTTGTGGTTATTTTTGGGCCCGGTTTGAACCCATTTGCACTATCTCATACGACCGGGTGCGGTTACCACGGCAGTCAACTCCAGTTCTACCTTTGTGATAGCTCACTTGAGATTCCTCCCAACTCTTGTGACCAGACTCGGGAGCAAGATGCATAAACTTAGGTTCCTTTTCAAATAATCTTCCCAGTACTTTTTCTTTCACCTTTTCGCTGCGGTGGAACTTCCGTAATCTCCGAAATATTTGGGGTACTGGATCTTTTGGAAGTGAAAGGGGGACGGAAAATACTCATGCCAAGGCTTTTGCTAGTCGCTACAACCCCCCAACGCTCACTGGGTAGCAACCTGAGGCACTGAGGAAGGGAAAATTCGGTCCGGGGAAGGAAACGAAAAATTTGAGATCCGTAGGTTCGAAAGAAAAGAAAATCAATTCACGAAATTCGTATCAATCGGTCCTTGCACTCTCAAGGAAAGTCTTATTACTCGGTGGACTTCACTCACACTCTAAGACTTGTTTGGTTCCATTTACGTTTCGTGGAGTTCGATGTTCGTTCGTTGCGGTTGCTATCTACTTTGTAAGACAGGTGGAGAAAATCTCCCTACATACAGAAAGAAAACTTTTCCCTTCCTCCTTTCTGTTGAAACAGACTATGGCTGGGCCTAGCATTTCGACAGCTTCACCAGAAAGCATCGGTGTTTGGAAAAATCTTTTCACTTGCTAGTGCTGGAAACGAGGGCCAGTGGTGATAAAGCATGTGGCGTTGGAACTGGAACAGTCCAGTGTTTAGATACTAGTTGTGATACGAGTTGTGATACTTGTCTTGTTTCCATCTTGTTAGAACAGGGAGGATCGTGGTGATTTTCATATCTTTCATTGTGTTATCGTCTTCTTTTCATTCCCATTGTTTTCTTTCCAGCTCTCTATAAAAAGACTCTGTACATTGCTATTCTTTTCCTCAGTGCTCTCTATCAGATCAATTCGTTCTCGTTGTCGTTAAGCAATATCTCTCTCTCTCTCTCCATTCTTTTGTCACTCTCTTTATTGTTCCTAAATAGAAGTGAATATACCGGCATTGACCTGCTTGCCCTATATACTTTACACTTTCAACATACCCTATCACTATTTCTCTAAGTAAATCAAAAACCCCAAATCAACCTAATAGCCGGTTACCCTCCTATTCGGTTCCCTCATAGTCGGGAAAACCAAGCGTTACGCAAAAGCAAGTGTTACGCTCTGGTTTTTTTTTTTTTTTTTTCAGGATTACATAATATGATATGTCAACTAAGAGACTGGCAGAATAGCATCAATTAACCCAACTATGAGTATTATTTTCTAAATTACATGTTTGAATTGAAGGTAATAAAATCAGCATTCCTTGTAATTGAGTTGCAAGATGTAGAAGATTTAGAATCTGATTCTCCAGATTCATCCTCAGTTGCAAGGGGTTGTTGATTTCCAGTAGTGGTAGTATTGAGAACAGCCGGCTCAAGTAGCAATAAGGCTTGCAGTAAATCAGGAGGTGGCTGAAGGGCTTCCAGGTCCTCAGGGGTGGGCTTCTTTTCTGGATCAGGAATCGGAACCAATATCTCTGGTGCAATATGACTGCCTTGAGCTTGTAGCTCAAAGATGTTTTTCTTCCTTTCCCGTTCAGCCTTACGAGCATCTATACCATGGTGGTGCAGAGCTGCTTTTGCCTTATTGACAGCTGCTTGAATGTTCTTTCGATCCTTCTTGATTGCTGCAGCCTTCTGCTTCTGATATTTTTCCTTTTTTCTAATCCTGGCTGCCTCAACTGTGATAATACCTCCTTTTTGGATAACTCGGCGGGATTTGGTTCTGCGACGCTGTTCCTCCTCATGGATGTGGGATTGAACTGTGCGGTAGGAGTCTTGTTCAAGCTGGGCCTCAGCTAAGCAGATTTGAGTTCCCTTTGCCCATTGTTGGAATTTGGTCTTAGATTTTGGACTAAATGTTTCAGCCTTGTCAATCTACTCCCCAATTCCCTTTTGGTACTCAAAATAGGTACTGGGAAGTATAGGAAGCTCAAAGGTATCCTCCTCATTAGTGGGAGCGGTGGATACATTTGTATTAATATTGCAATGAGGGCCTTGCCCATGGGTACTAGGAAGAGAAGATGGATGATCTTTAGGGTCCCTCTTGGTATTATAATGGCGCATCTTTTTCAAAGCAGCTTTGAAAGAGGGGGGGAACATGCCAGAATTCTTAAAAGAATTTCTTATTGTATGAGGTTGGAAGGTCTGCTGACAAATAGAGCTTACGTCTCAGAAAAAGGAGGAAATAGTGTACTCCATATCAAGAGAGTGTAATGTGTTGTGAATCGCTTTATTGTGGTAGTGTTTCCATGGGTGAAAGACACCAACATCAAGTGGTTGAAGGACATGAGTAAGGTGTGAGGGAAATACCAAAGGTAAAATGTGATTCTCATAGCATTTGAGAATAAAATCATCGTTGTGGTATGTAATATGACCATCAAGGAGAAGCATACACCAATGTGCATTCGGACTAGCGGCAACATGGTTAATGAAGTGATCAAGCCAAACAAGTGCAATATTCTTATTTGTATAGCCTGTTTGGGAGACAGCAATCACCTCAGCACCAGTAAGATTGTCTTGAATCCAATCTTCCATGATTTTCTCCCCAGGACAAATAACAACTGGTGGTAGTAGGGGAGTACCATCTGCACATATTGTTTCAATAATAGTAATGGACTTCCAATTCTCAAGGCTTGCTGTATATAACTCTTTAACATCGGTGGGAACAATAACTATCTCGCCTGTAGGACAGCCTACTCTGACACCGGACTCATCCATGTTGTAAATATACTTTGATTTCCAAATTCCATACTTGGACAGAGTATTCTGATACTTAACAAAAAAGGCCTTAAGATCTTCCTCGCTATAGGTAGCAACTCACAAATGTGCTATGGGCTTCATTTTAATAGTATGAAGATTGGGATTCTTCTTTAGCCATTGTTGAAACCAAACGAGAGAGGGAGGATTGCGGTTTTCTTACTGGCATAGGTAGCAGATTGCTGCATAAATAATTGAGGGAGTTGCACCTAACCCAGCCTCTAGCTGCTCTAAGCAGAATTGAAAAACAGCCAACTCTTGGACTTCAGTTAGAATAATGTTGTTTCCTCCATGCTGGTTGTAAAAACCATGAGAGTTTCGTTCTTAATGGCGCTTGCGATATTGGCACATTCAAATAGATGCAGGGGTGACTTTAATGATAATTGCTGCTGTACTAGCCTTTTCAGTAGGTTCCTCCTGTAGCCACTGCATTGCACAATCCAAACGTTGCTTCATTTCAAGCTTGTCAATCAAATCAGGACTCCTGGTTTTGTCTAGGCCATCAGGGTGAATTGGAGTATAAGGATCATTTGCTGGAATAGGGCTTAACACAGTTGAGAAGGACTGGCCCGATGGTGAGGAAGGACAGGGAGAGCTAGAAGGCCAGAATTGCTCTGCCTCAGGGGCATTCTGACTGGATAAAGCAGCGCAAATGGCTAGGGCTGAAGATAGATTTGGCTGGGCCATAAATTCAGAGGATAATTGGCTGGATGAGGAGGACCAATGACTTGGTCTGGCTGGTGAGAAATATTGACCTTGCATTGGATGAAGGTTGGCTGGGTATAATCACTGAAAATTGATGGGGAGGAGCTCAAGTGTTCGTTGCAGCACTAAAAAAAAATAACCGCAGCGTAACACTTGCTTTTGCGTAATGCTTGGTTTTCCCGACTATGAGGGTAACCGGCTATTACATCCTTCTCCAAATCAAAATGGAAACCAACTAGCAGGACTTCCAAAATCCACAAACCAGATTTTGAGCCTTACAGCACTCCGACTGATTGCCCTACAAATCAACTTAACTTTATGGCCCAACCTCGATTTCTCGATATCCATACCTGACTTCTCAACAAATGACTACGTACCAAAACCACAACTAAGAAATATTTAAAATATTCAATTTAATAAATATATAACAATAATTCGGGATTTTTTTTTTTTGTGCGGTTCTTGGCCAAAAGTCATCCTTGGTGGGCCCAAGTACCAGCCAAAACAAACCAAAATGGTCTGAACTTGTGGTCTGGGAAATCACGATTTGTACCACCACCTCTTAATCAATTAAAGAAAGAAAAAAAATATCAATAGATAGCTGAAGACCTAGTGGTTCTGAAATTAATATGTCTATCTATAACAAATCTGTCTGTTCCAAGGGGCAGCTCTTGTCAATTGGTGAGAATAATTCCAAAACTGAACTTAAGCCCCGAGAATTTGTATGGGCTCATACAAAAAGATACCTGTTTTGAGAATCACCAATTCCACATCGCCACAGTTCAGGCAATATTGCACGATACGCTTCAAAATTTAAATACCGGGCTTAAAATACCCAAAATCGGTATTATGTGAAGAATTGACCTACTTCCACAATCGGTGGTTGAGTTCTGATGCTGTTAAAAACGGTATTTTCGGTGCAATAGTGGCCATTAACCACGACTTTGGTCGCCGCATTTTTATGTATGGTTTCTGCGAGAGAGGAGCATGGAGAGTTGTTTCTTGTGATGCAGGTATCGCGAGGTTCTGGGATGGGAGAGAGGTTCTGATTTCGCATCGGGAACAGTGGGGCACAAAAATGTTCGGTTATTTATTTGATATTAAGGTACAGTAGCATACATTGCGGGTTATGCTTTGGTCTGTTTGGATTTAACTGTGCCATTCTGTTGCCCCATACAAACTGCGGTGCACGCTTCCTTGCATTTGACCAACATTTTTGCAGCAGAAACAGTCGCAAAACGGAACAGAACAGTTGTATCCACGCGGGCACTAAGCCGCAAAGTTATCATACGTTTGCTGTCAACTTAATTAGGGCTGTCGGGCACTCTGTACTCGAGTACATCGGAGTGCCCCCGATTGTGAGCCAGCGAGTTTGCGGGGGTTGTGGCAACTCGCCACAGCCTTAGCACGAGTAGGAAAAGTAAAGTCAATTCATTAAACCCCTCTTCAATTCCCCGTTCCTCTATAATGTGCAAGTATAATTCATAATAATAATATTATCATATTATATCCTTTACCTTCGGAACAGCATTTCTACCTTCTTTGGCGGCCCCCCGGCCATGCCGTGTCACTGCTCCCCATTTAGTATCGCTTTTAAGTCTCCTGTTATTATTTGACCGTGTTGGGGGGTTATCAACAGTGTTGGAAGAGGTCGTTGCTCGCATCAAGGGGTCGTGGGACCCCTAGCAAATGCCCTTGAGCTGGGTCCCTTTAAGGGGTCGTGCTACGATTCCCGGATATCTTGGAATAACTGTTGATGGAATCGTACTCAAAGGGCAAGGTTACAAAATTGTAATATCATATTATCATACCTTCGCGGGGGCACAAACATATGGTGAGAGTAAGGATTTAGTGCTTTCAATTCCGGATCCAACATTACGACTTTTAGGCAGGGAACCAAATCGCCAAACATCGCCCCTAGCTCGTGTAAACACCAACTAGCTCCCTTACGCAAGCCCTCTCTAACCTTCTCCTTCGCTCCCTATTCTCCTTACCCTTCTTTCTTCTCTATTTCCACCTCCTCCACCTCCTCCACCTCCTTCATGTCTATTTCCATCTCCTCCACCTCCTTCTTTGCCTCCTTCCTCGCCTTTCTCCGCGCCTTCTTATTCGCCTTCGCCACTTTCTTCCTCTCCATCTCCTCCTTCTCGTTCTCCATCTTCTCGTTCTCCATCTTCTCCACCTTCTCCGTCTCCATCTCCATCTCCATCTCCTCCTTCTCCTTCCTTCTCCTTCTCCATCTTCTCCCTCTCCTTCTTCTCCACCCCGCCGTCCCCCCCCCTCCCCCTCCTCCATCTCCTCCCTCTTCTCCCCCTCCTCCATCTCCTTTGCCTCCTTCCTCGCCTTTCTCCGCGCCTTCTTATTCGCCTTCGCCACTTTTTTCCTCTCCATCTCCTCCTTCTCCATCACTCTCTTCTCCATTTCCTTCTCCTCGAGCTCCTTCCTCTGCGCTTCCTTCCTCTGCATCTTCCTCTTCTTCTTTGCCTTCTTCATCATTGCCTTCTTCTCCATCTCCTTCTTTGAGACACTCTCGAGATTTATTACCCGATTAGCCACCTGATTCATCAGGTCCTTTGCCATCTTCCCCCCATGCCTCATCAATGAACTGCATTCTGCTTTTATCTCTTCGATGTGCATCGCTGCATACGACGAAACTAGGTTTTGTAGCTTGTGCGCTTGGTCGTCAACTAATCTCACGCCGCTACACTGATAGAAATTGTAGGCATAAAAAAGTAGATGACTCAGATTGTTTGCGAACCGAGGACGGACCGGTGCCTTGGCAGCCTTGTCGAGTGCTTCACGAAGACGGTCGAGACATAGGGATGTAAGCGAGCTCCGTCTCTGTATTTTGGAGAGGATGTAAAGTTCGACATGAGTAAGGAACACTATGAAATAATCCAAGCCGTTCGGATGTCCTGATGACCCAGAGTCGTCACTGTCGTCCTCCCCTTCGGTATCGTTGCCCTCGGCGTCATCGCCTTTGCTGCCATCACCGTTGGTGTGGTCATCTTTGCCTTGGTCGTGTTTGTTGATTCCGCATAGACTAATTTTATCACCCGAGTCTTCGATAGCGAGGCAGGAGCAGTTGAAGTAATGGGTGCCCTCGGGTACGACCCGCTTGTCCAACAACTGGCAACTGGGAAGGTAGTCGGCTGCGGCATGGGAGACCCCATCGGCGCGCTCGTCTCTGTCGTCAACGCTGTTCGTGGGTGTGCGAATGGCAGTTTAGTTGGTTTCGGGGCGCTATAATCGCCCCGATAGCAATGCTCCAGGAACCGCTCCACCGTAGATGTCGAGAAACTGCCCCACGGGACATCCGGGCAAGAACCGGTTCCCGAATCAAGTATACTCTTGTGGGCATTAAGTGTTATGCCGTCCGCCGTCTTGAGTTGTTCCATCTCACCCCTAAAGTGACTGTTGTTTTTGGCCGTGGTTAGCATCCGTAGCCCCGATTATCCCCATAGAGGAGGGAACCCACCTAGTAATATTGGACTTGCTCATCATGTAGTGGAATCTTGGTTCGAAATGGGTGTTTTCTCTCCTTGATTTCGAGTGTTCGAAAGTGAATTTTAGAGGTAAGCGAGGTTGGTCGGTTGCTATCTATTAAGTAGAGTTGCACTATCCTCGGTGGTGGTGGAAATGGTGGTGGTACTAGGGGCCTTAAGTCAGGCGCTCGGTTATTGTAACCAGTCTTGAAAACCACTTTTTGAGCCCGCCAATCATTAGCTTTCGTTCATCGACCGTCTGAGATGGGCGGCGCCGCTGAATGCTCCTCAATACCGACAAGGGGCGCTAGCTTGTGGGCGGTTACCGCGGCAGTCAACTCCTGCTCCCCCTTCGCGATACCGGTAGCTCACTTCCAATGCTCATGGCAAGACTTGGGCGCAGGATGCATAAGTTTATACCCATTTTTAGTTAATCACTCTAGCACCATGCATTGAGTTAATCCTTACGCCACGTTCTGCTGTACGGGAGAAGCTAGAATGGGCTCGGCGAGTCCAATACGGGTACAGTGGTACCGGTAGATCTTCTGCATCACGCAGGTATCAGAGCTTTCTCGGCGCTTAGCTCACGGGAGGGATACTCAAGCAATTTTTTCTTTTGTTTGCTACAGTAAGGCCTCCGCTATCTCTAGGTCTTTGGGAGACTGGAAGGAAAAGGGGGATGGGGAATAGGAAAAATAGCCTGGTATCATATAACCGAGGAAGCAGCGAATAAAAAATGAGTGATATTTAATGATTACAATATTACCTCATTCCAGACTCATGCATACGGGAAAATAATGTATTCCCCCCAGTCTATGAATATTATCTTACTTGGCTGTCTATTCTAAAGGTACGCATATCAGTTCAACTCTCTATCATGTTGATCCGTGAGGGCTCTTTTTTTCTTTTTCCTTCATAATAAGAGTCTGTGGTATGGGCAGAAAGATCGAAATGTACTCGGGTCCTCACGAGGTTTTTTTATACTTTCCTTTAGGTAGTTTATCTCCTCAAAAACTGTCAGGCGCTCTTCTGTGAGGAGAGACAATGTGGACAAAAAATATATTTCACACCCAACAAGTCCCGTAATTTGGGGACATTTATGACAAAGCCTAGAAAGGAAACCAATAGAACACTAGAACCTAGAAGGGGAAAGCCCATAGAACAAGACCCATCTCCCCACAGGGGATAGAAATATTGGAGCCCTGGGAATATCGGAGGGTGGAGCTGAGAGAAGTTTCACTGCACGTCTATACGGGGTATTCCGAATACCATTGCCCCGACATTGCCCCTCGGGGTTTGCTGGGTAAAAAAATAAATCAATAATTTTGCGTGGGCGGCGACCTGCATTGTTGTCATTGACCCTGGCTAGCTAGCTAGCCTCACTGACGGGGCAGATGAATTCGCTACACCCTTCTCAATTTTTTGCTCCTCTAGAGTGTGCAAGTATGATATCATATTGTACGATGCTAGTGCCCTCGCTTGGGGTGATAATTTATCGTTTCTGTCTAACTCCTATCATATCTCCGCTTGACCATCTTGGGGGGTTTGCACTGTCTGAGATGGGTGGAGTTATCAATAGTCTGGGCAGAGGTTGTTTTGTTGGTATGAAGAGGTGGCGAAACTCTGGACGAACGTCTTTGGGCTGGGTCCCTTTAAAGGGTGTATCTTGGAAATGCTCTTGATAAAGTCGTATGATATTATCATGTTCAAGAGATGCGACTACAAAATCATACCCTCGTGGGGACACAAACACATGGTCAGGATATGGTAGGCGTTCAGGACCCTCGATTCCAAGTCCAATTTTATAATTTTTAGACATCGACCATGTAGTCTTAAGGAGAAAGGTCGTCAACCATTGTTATTTGATTATGTAAATACCACTTGGTCCCCTACTGATTCTGATACTTCTCCTTTTCTCCTTCTTGCCCATCCCCTTCTTCTCCACCACCTCCTTCTCCATCTCCTTCCTCTCCATCTCCTTCCTCTTCTCCCTCTCCTTCTTTTCCATATCCCTCCTCTCCCTCTCCCCCCTCTCCCTCTTCTCCTTCTCCTTCTTCTCCTTCTCCTTCTTCTTCTTCTTCTTCTTCTTCTTCTCCTTCTTCTTCTTCTCCTTCTTCTTCTCCTCCCCCCTCTTTCC
>NW_003298795.1:229160-232895 GCF_000151645.1 Tuber melanosporum
CCTTTTTCTCCGCCTCCTTCTTCAGGACACTATGGAGATTTATCGCCGGATGGGGCCACCTTCTTCATCAGGTCCTCAGCCATCTTCCCCCCGTTTCTCATTAGTGAACTACATTCCTCTTGAATCTCTTCGATGTGCATCGCTATGCATGACGAAACTAAATTTTGTAGGTCGTGCGCTTGGTTGTCATCAAGTAATTTCACATCGTCGTGCTCGTAGACATAAAAAAGTAGACGACCCAAATCTGTTGCAAACCGAGGGCGGGTCAGCGCCTTTGCAGCCTTGTTGAGTACTTTTTGAAGACGGGCGAGACATAGGGCTGTAAGTGAGCTTCGTCCCTGGGTTTGGGAGAGAATATAGAGTTCCGCATGGGCATAGAATACCTCGAAATAATCCAAACAGTCGGGATGTCCGGATGACCCAGTGTCGTCTTTATCATCGTCGCCTTCAGTGTCACTGCCCTCAGCGTCGTCGTCTTCAGTATCACTGTCCTCGGTGTCGTCGTCTTCAGTATCACTGTCCTCGGTGTCGTCGTCTTCAGTATCACTGCCCTCGGCGCCGCCGTCTTGGGTGGTGACGCAGGAGCGGTGATTGTGGCCCTGGGCTATGGCCCGCCTGTTTACCAACTGACGGCGGGCAAGGGGGCCAGCCGCTTGCAGAGACAATGGTTGTTTAATTGGTTCCGGAGCTCTGTAATCGCCGTGATAGCAATGCTCCAGGAACCGTTCCACCGTAGGAGTCGTGAAACTACCCCACGTGGCGTCAGGGAAAGAACCGATTCCTTGGTCGAGTATATTCTTGTGGGCATAAAGCGTTATGCGGTCCGCTGTCTTGAGCTCTTCCATCCCGCCCCTAAATTGACTTTTTTTTGGGCATGGTTAGCATCCGTCGTGCCAATTAGCCCGGGGGAGAGGGAACCAACCTAGTAATATCGTGCTTTGTCATCGTGTAGTGGTATCTTAGTTTGTGATAGACGTTTTCTCTCGTTGATTCTGAGTATCCGGAAATGAGTTTTAGAGGTAAGTGGGGTTGGTTCCTGTCTATTAAATAGAGCTACACTTCCCTTGGTAGGGGTGGTGATAGTGGAGGCCTTGGGTGCGTTGGATCAAGCGCTCGTTTCTGTAGCCAGTCTCGAATACCACTTTTTGCGCCCGGCAATCATTGGCTTACGCTTATCGACCATCAGACGAGTCACGTCGCTACCTGTCCCAGGCGGGAAGTACCCGAAAACAGGGGTCCACAAAATATGCGCCGAAAAGGTCCGTGCATATATGGGCACTCGAGTAAGCTCCCGACTCGTATTTTCGAATTCTTCTTCCCTTGAACGGGCAAACGCACATCAACCCTGTACCAGTATTTTTTTCCCCACCCTTGAAGTCTCCCGCTCCATTGTCCCTCCCGTGACACGAGGCGCTAGCTGTTGGGCGGTTACAACTGGGGGGGGGGGGTTACACCGGCGGTCAATTCCAGTTCCGCCTATATGATAACTCACTTCCAACTCTTATGGCCTGACTCGGGCGCAGGACGCATTGGTTCAGCCTTCCTTTTCAAAAATAATTTCTCTAGCACCACGCATTGAGTTGGTTCTTACAACCACTGAGCACCCGGATACACGGCCCGGCTAAATACGCAGTCTCCACCAACCGCCTGTGCAAGAGGCGATGCGCACTATGATTGTGCTAATTAGTAGCAAATGTGCATTTTGGCGGGGCGTTTATTTAGCTGTTCTACGATTGTATACTACGTCCCACTGTACAAAAAAGCTAGCATGACTCGGTAAGTTCCATATCGTAGTTGATCTGCATCACGTACCAGACCGCTCTGGGCGCTAGGTTGAGGGAGATGGTGCTTTTAGAATCTCTTTTTTTTCTTTCAATTTTTTCACTACAGTAAAACTTCCGATGTCTCCAATGCAGTTGGGGGACTGGGTCTCTCGGAAGGTAAAGGGGGGGGGAATAGGGAAAATAACTTTGTAGAAGAGGGGGAACAGAAGACGAGTGATAGTTCGTGGTTGGGACATGTTTCATTTCTGGCTCATGCATGTGGAGAAATAATGTATTCCCCCCAGTCTATGGATTGGATTTTTGTTGGCACCCTATTCTAAAAGCACATATATTCGTTCAGCTCTCTATCATGTTATCGAAAAGGGACCTTTTTTCTCTCTCTTTCCCCCTCCAAATAGGAGTCTGGTGGGGCACGGGGGTCAAAATGTGCTCGGGGGTTTTTCCTCATACTTTCATTCAGGCAATTTATCATCTGAAAACCTGTCAGAGGCTCTCTCCTGCGAGGAAAAATAATGTTAAATTTTCCTACCCCTAACAAATACTGGAATTTGGGGACACTTATGATACAGCATAGAGAAGGGACCGATAGAACACTAGAACTTAGGCGGGGAAAGCTCACAGAACAAGACCCGTCTCCCCACAAGGGATAGAAATATTGGAGCCCCGGGAATATGGGAGGGCCGAGCTGACGGAGATCTTACTGTACCACTATGGGGGGGGGGTAAATATATGATATTTCAAATACAATTACTCCACATTGCCATTTTCAGCTGGCTTGTTAAACAAATTGATAACTTTGTGCGCTTAGCGACCCGCGCTCCTATCATTGGCCCTAGCAAGTCAGCCAGCCTCACCAAGGGGGCAGGCAAACTCGGTGCACCCCTTCTTGGTTTCTTGTTCCTCTAGAGTGTGCAAGTATGGTATGATAATATTATTATATCATACATAATATTATTATTATGCAATAACCTTCACTTCCGGAGCCGCCTTTCTGCCCTCTTTGTCCCCCCTCGAACCCTGCCTTGTCACTGCCCCTCGCTTGGTATGATATCATTTCTGTCTAACTTTCCTATTCCTGTTCGACAGTGTTGGGGGGTTTGCACGGTCCGCGACGGATGGGTGTTATCAATAGTGTGGGGAGAGGTTGTTGGCATCAAGAGGCCGTGAAACCCCAGTGGATGTCCTTGAGCTGGGCCCCCTGAGGGAGTCGTGTTGCAGGCGGGGCGGTTCTCGAGTATCTTGGAAACACTTCTTGGAGTCGTTGCTGATAAACTCGTGCCCGGCGGCACGGCTACAAAATCATGCCCTCATGGGGGCACAAACATACGATCGGAGTAGGCACCCATGGCCCTCAATCCCTAGTCCAATTTTATGACTTTTAGAACTACTAGGTGGGCTTAAGGAACTGGGTCACCAACTATCGTCATTAGTTTATGTTATAATATTATCATCTTGGAATCACTGTTGATGAAATTGTACTCAAGGAGCACGGCTACAAAGTTAGCCCTCGTGGAGGCACAAATATATGGTCGGGGTGGGAATTCGGGGCCCTTAATTCCTGATCTAATTTCATGACTTTTAGAATTCTATGATACTGGGTAAGATCAATGAACCGGGCTGCCAACAATTGTCATTAGCTTATATTACCACTCGATTTACTCTACTCAAACCATCCACAATTCCCCTCCCTCTCCCTCTCCCTCTCCCTCTCCCTCTCCCTCTCCTTCTCCTTCTCCTTCTCCTTTTTCTTTTTTGCCCCCTCCTTCACCTTCTTTCTCCTCCTCCTCTTACTCGCCTGCACTGCCACCTTCTTTTCCATCTCCCATTTCTTCATCTCTTTATCTCCTCCCTCCCCCTCTTCACCCTCTATCTCTATCTTCTGCGTCTCCACCTTCTCCATCTCGCGTAAATATGCATTTTAATGAAATTACGCAGACGAACCGGGGATGGT